>NW_028318430.1:5302500-5497500 GCF_062004578.1 Staurois parvus
TCCCACAGAAAGATTTGTCTGTTGTGCAATTTCACAACAGGTTATGTGTCTATTATCCAAGATCAGGCATTCCACGCACTGAATGTTCAGAGGAATGACTGCTGTGGGCTGGGAACCATCATGGCTGGGATTGTCACTGACGGATATACGGCCATCTTTGAAACGTTTACACCATTCAAATGTCTTATTGTGGCTGAGTCTCATCACCATACTGTGCTTGAAGTCTTCTGTAGATATCCGCAGGTTTTATGCTTTTGTTCTCATGAAACTTCATCATCACACACTGCATGCATCAACACTGTTGCCCGCCATCTTGATTAACGGTCTCTGGACTAGTTTGCGACATGTGCACCGCCTATCAGTAATAGGACACACTTGCCACTTACTACTGCATGTAATACCGGAGCATCCCTTTTTATACCTGTAAAATTAAAAGTCCCGGTTTCACTTGAATGCCCCTCATATATTAAACAGAGGTTTGCTGTACTCCATTGATCTGAAATTATTTGCTTCTAAGACATTGTAGCTGTAATATGAATTTATAATTTGTGTTGTAATGATTTCATATATTAAACAGCCCAGCCACACCTATCCCCCACCATGACTTGATTTGCAGGTTTCCTTCCATGAGCCAACTCAGTTATATAAGATCTGACAGAGATTCCTCTACCAGTGGTTTTTCATCAGTGTCTTTCATCTATCTGTAGAAAGTCCTCCCCTTTTCCCTGCAAACTGAAGCAGTGGTCCTCTTATGACAGAAGTTATTTGCCATAATTCTGAACATGAGGGTTTTATCAAACATAATAACACCATTGGTCATTCTTCCACACCTTGATCAAGCTGCAATCTCATTCCGGGACCTATACTTGTACAGTAACTCCCACCTCATTGGCCTACCTAATCGCAGGCTTCAGTCTATAATGAATGCTGTTGCCAGACTCATCCACCTTAGCAACTGTTCCATGTATGCCAGTCCTCTCTGCCAATCCCTCCACTGACTTCCCATTGCCCAACGAATAAAATTCGAAACATTAACAATAACATATTTGTCTCTAAATATCACCCAAACTGTCCTCTCCAATCCTCCCAAGACCTCCTGCTCTCTAGATCCCTTGTCTCCTCCTCTCGTGCTCATCTCCAGAACTTCTCCAGATCCTCCCCCATCCTATGGAACTCTCTACCCCAGTCTGTCAGACTAGCACCTACTCTGCCCACTTTTAGGCGATCCCTGAAAACCTATCTCTTCAGGGAAGCCTATCCTGCCTCCAGCTAATAACCAAAGCTTATATTTCTCCCATCAGTCCATCTTCTACAGTTATTACCTTTTGTACCACCAGACCCTCCCTATTAGATTGTAAGCTCCCAGGAGCAGGGCCCTCCTTACCTTCTTGTATTGCATTGTATCATTGCTGTATTGTTTCCCTTTATATTGTAAAGAGCTGAGCAAACTGTTGGCGCTATATAAATCCTGTATATTAATAATAATAATAATAATAATATCTTTGCAGTTTACTTTCATATACCTGTAAGTAAGTCTGCTACAGGGGCGGACTGACCATTTGGAAACTCGGGCAGTGCCTGAGGGCCCGGGGTCAGTAGGGGGCCCCATGAGATGCCCCTGGTAGCTTTTTCATAGGCTTTTTTGAGTTTGGGCAAGGACACAGGAGCCCCATGAGTTGTTAGTCCGCCCCTGGTCTGCTAGCTGCCATCTTTTCACTCTCCCAGTAGCTGATGGGTAAATTGCATATTACATATTTCCTTATTAATGTTTGCCTCATAAATATCTAATAAAACCTCTAATATCCTGGTTATTCTGGTTACCTTAGCTGACTATAGTAATTTAATTGTAAGCTGACTATATGAACAAGCCAGCCCACTACTCTCCTTTCAGGAATGTGTGATTGCAAACTGACCAAGTCCTTAAAAGGTCACATTACTTGCAAGGGTAGTTGACCATTTCCTTACATTTAAGTCCTATATTACCTCTGTCATAACTTTTAAGGCTCAGTCTTGTCTTCAGAGCTTGCAATCATACATGCGTCTGTGATCACCTGTGCTACACTGCGCATGCAGATGGGACTCCATGGTGGAAACCACATCCTTAGTTAAGTATTATTGTTTCATTTTCTATTATCTGTATCTGTCATTATTTTATTAAATGTTTTACTTATAAGTATTTGTGTGATCTTTATTTGCATATATTGAATACAACCCCAAATACATAACAAAACAGTAGCTGAGGCCCAACCATAGGAGAGAGCTGTCTATGACTTTCAAAAAATGTCTTCTGGTGCCGCACTCTTACCTCCATTTTATGGATTTGCAGCTGTGGCTTAAAGCAGTCTGACAAATGTCAGTGGTCGCCCTACATATTTGTCATATTATCTATCTTTAGCATAAACCAGAGGAGAGAGCAAGCAGTTGAAAGTCGTGTTAAATCCTCCTTACCTGCTATAGCAAGACAATAATAAACTGACATGCTCACTCTTCTGTGCCTAGTTAAATAACTTCCTATGCTGCAGTGCATTAATATGTGGTCATATAGTTCAGAAGCACAACAATGAAAGTTTTTTTTTTATTTGCTGCAGTGACCAAATCCCAATCCATGTCAAATCCTTGTTTACAAGTGTATTTCTCAGATATGTAAAAATTGTGTTTTAACACAACATTACAATTTGATGTGTATTACTGATTTTGTTCCCTTGATAATTATTAGTGAATGGGAGAAATTGCTTTCTGTGCCAGCTCATTACCTGCTTCTTGGAACTCATTTTCAACTTCCACGATGTCATGGCAGACAGAAGACTTGAAACATTCTTGTGTTCACATTTCACCTCCAACAATCCACTAGAAATGTAAAAGAAGCTTAGCAACACAGGAAAAAATGTGTTCGGCCAACCTTCTAAACCCTCATTTAAAGTCAGTATATCAATCAGACTTGCAGTGCCTGACTTGTAGAAGCAATTCAGAATAGTTATTTCCTTTAAACCTAATCGTGTGCTGAGATTTGATTCCACAAAAAAGACTGATTGGCAATTTATTTTAGTCTATTTCTATATGTGAAGCATTTTCTTAAATTAATTTAGTCACAGATGAGTCTTGTTTAGCACAAGACAGCAGGTTTTATTTTTATGTGTAATGGGAAATCACAAGCCATCAATGTGCAACAGCTGTCACATTTTGCAAATACTTCTTCATTCTGGGGAGAATGAAGCTTGATAGAAATGACAAGGTCTAAGGATGGTGGAATTGGTTTAACAAAGCAAAAGGGGGTGCACGAGACAAGTACAGGTGAAACTCGAAAAATTAGAATATCATGCAAAAGTTCATTTATTTCAGAAATGCAACTTAAAAGGTGAAACTAATGTAATGAGATAGACTCATTACATGCAAAGCAAGATAGCTCAAGCCGTGATTTGTCATAATTGTGATGATTATGGCTTACAGCTCATGAAAACACCAAATCCACAATCTAAGAAAATTAGAAAATTGTGAAAAGGTGCAATATTCTAGGCTCAAAGTGTCCCACTCTAATCAGCTAATTAAGCCATAACACCTGCAAAGGGTTCCTGAGCCTTTAAATGGTCTCTCAGTCTGGTTCAGCAGGAATCACAATCATGGGAAAGACTGCTGACCTGACAGTTGTGCAAAAAACCATCATTGACACCCTCCATAAGGTTGGAAAGCCTCAGAAGGTAATTGCAAAAGAAGTTGGATGTTCCCAAAGTGCTGTATCAAAGCACATTAATAGAAAGTTATGTGGAAGGGAAAAGTGTGGAAGAAAAAGGTGCACAAACAGCAGGGATGACCGCAGCCTGGAGAGGATTGTCAGGAAAAGGCCATTCAAAAGTGTTGGGGATTTTCACAAGGAGTGGACTGAGGCTGGAGTCAGTGCATCAAGAGCCACCACACACAGACAGATCCTGGACATGGGCTTCAAATGTTGTATTCCTCGTCAAGCCGCTCCTGAACAACAAACGTCAGAAGCGTCTTACCTGGGCTAAGGAAAAACAGACCTGGTCTGTTGCTCAGTGGTCCAAAGTCCTCTTTTCTGATGAGAGCAACTTTTGCATCTCATTTGGAAACCAAGGACCCAGAGTATGGAGGAAGAATGGAGAGGCACACACTGCAAGATGCTTGAAGTCCAGTGTGAAGTTTCCACAGTCTTTGTTGATTTGGGGAGCCATGTCATCTGCTGGTGTTGGTCCACTGTGCTTCATTAAGTCCAGGGTCAACGCAGCCTTCTACCAGGAGATTTTGGAGCACTTCATGCTTTCCTCCGCAGACAAGCTTTATGGGGATTCTGACTTCATTTTCCAGCAGGACTTGGCACCTGCCCACACTGCCAAAAGCACCAAAACCTGGTTCAATGACCGTGGGATTACTGTGCTTGATTGGCCAGCAAACTTGCCTGACCTGAACCCCATAGAGAATCTATGGGGCATTGCAAAGAGAAAGATGGGAGACATGACACTGAGCAATGCAGAAGAGCTGAAGGCCGCTATTGAAGCATCCTGGTCTTCCATAACACCTCAGCAGTGCCACAGGCTGATATCTTCTATGCCACGCCGCATTGAGACAGTAATTGCTGCAAAAGGGGCCCAAACCAAGTACTGAGTACATATGCATGCTTATACTTTTCAGAGGTTTGATATTGTTCTATGTACAATCCTTGTTTTATTGATTGCGTGTAATATTCTAATTTTCTGAGATTGTGGATTTGGGGTTTTCATGAGCTGTAAGTCATAATCATCACAATTATGACAAATCACAGCTTGAAGTCTCTTGCTTTGCATGTAATGAGTCTATCTCATATATTAGTTTAACCTTTTAAGTTGCATTACTGAAATAAATGAACTTTTGCACGATATTCTAATTTTTCGAGTTTCACCTGTATGTCTTAGGCCTCATGCACACTCGGCTCTTCTCAAAGCCTTTCCTTTGAGAGGAGAAAAGCAGAGCGAAAAACACGTCTGAAGCCACAGTTTTGAAACAAGTTTAGGCACATCATTTGTTTGGGTGTTCATAAAATTCAGTGTAGGATTTATAAGGGGGCAAAAGGGACAATTGCCCCAGGCCCCCCTGCCAGAGGGGGACCAAGACCTTTAAAAAAAACTTATAAAAAAATTAAACTTATTTTCCCTAAAGCGTTTAGCAGTGTGTTTGTTGAGGAAATTGTTCAGTTTGCAGCATTTGCCAAGCTCCAGTTTTGTGTCAATCCATCTCAACAGGCAGTTTTAGTACATGATAAAGGGCTTTCCAGGGGTTAATGTAGCTCTTGGAATATATTTGAGCATGATGGTCACTAGCTGTTTGGAAGAAAGGTTGTTCAGCAAATTGGCACTGACAAAATAATGATCTGAGAACCAAGAATGACCTATGAAAGACTAAAGCAGGCCATAGATGATGCAATGTTCTTTCCTGCAATCATGGGTTGCGGTAAAGAAAATTGCTTGTTTGCCCATAACTACAGTCAGTGTTGATTGGGGAATCCCTCCCACAGAGCTCTTGTGTTCTCCCTGCTTGGAGAACACATTGACTATTGCTAGTGGCTATAGCAGTTAGCAATAATCACATTCTGAAAATTGATAGATAGACTTGGGTACAACCAGCCTGCCCATACATGGATCAAATCTGGGCCAGTCTCTGCTGAACTGGCTTAAGTGCTCTATGCCTACTGGCTGTTGAGAGCATTGTTCTCAATTTGGTAGAGTTTGATAACCTAGTTAAAGATTTTGCATTTGCTAAGTGCAGGAACAAAGACTTTTTGTAAATATTGTAGTGTGATGCATAACTGTGATGTATGACTTGCCAGTTCCAGTGTAATGTGTATTTTTACAGCTAGTAAAATTGAGGGGAAAAAAATCAGACAAGTTTCTTGTTTGGAACCTAATTTATCTTTTTTTTTACAACAAATGAGGTTTATCATTATTTTCAGTTCACTTCTTTATTTGTCATATCATTTAATTTCTATGTTGAGGGGCCCCTGAACTTGAAGTGCATTGGGTCCCCCAAGGTCTAAATCCAGCATTGATTAATTCATTGGCCAGAATAAAAATGTATTCTGATAACTGAAATAAATTAATGCTTAAGCACTAAATGCCTAGCTGTTAGGTGGATTTACACACATTTAGGTGCATCAGGTGTGTCCTCTTCCCAAATACTCTTCTAAATGAGATTTTGGTGCATTCAGTTTTCTGCCCCTGCTGATTGACACCTGTAAATGCCTATGTATGCACAGACACATAGGCTAACATAGAGGGGCATTAAAGGGCAGGAGAAAAAAACTTCCTCGAATGCCTGTAAGATGGGTGTTTGACAACTGCATTGATAACTGATCTCTTATAGATCATGGCATTAATTCAGTAATAAGGATTTACTTCATATTGTCTGATTACCTCCCCCTCCCTTCCCCCTTATC
Source organism: Staurois parvus (assembly GCF_062004578.1). Lineage (NCBI taxonomy): Eukaryota > Metazoa > Chordata > Amphibia > Anura > Ranidae > Staurois > Staurois parvus. The sequence continues at coordinate 5,308,922 of NW_028318430.1, forward strand.
ATCAAAGTATAATTTACTTAATGTGCGTGTAATAATAATATAGGAGGGCAGGGAGCTTGCTCCATACATAAGAACATGTTAGAGGCAACAGATACAAAGAAAGAGAGCAGATTTTTTCCTTCAAATTTGGAAGTGTCACCATATAACCTATGCCAGACACAACACCCATTCACGTGCAGGCATTTTTTCTTATTTACCGGTACATTAGATATTTTTATGTTATTATTATTATACAGGATTTATATAGCGCCAACAGTTTGCTCAGCGCTTTACATATATTTCATGTGAGTACTCGACTCCCAATAACCTATAGGTTCTAGCACATAAAAAGAAATATAGTAAAGTGCACCAGAACAAGGCTTAGACAACCTTACTAAATACATTTCTTCTACCATGCAAGTAATAGAGCTTTAGGGCCACTATTTTCCACCCTGTTCATTTTAGGTTTAGCTTTTGCTGCATTACTAACGCTGGCACAACCTGCCATTCTGAAAGCTTCCAAGCAGTAAATCACAGTGCAGTTTTATTTAATATTTGCTTATTTGAGTCCATTTAAGCACAGCTAGAATTCTTAGGCCGTGTGAAGGGGAATGTGTTTGGACCCTGAAACGCATTGACTCTATTCTGCTACAAATCAACTTTATCATTATCTTGGACTCTTGGACATTTGTTTTGGACTTTCATTGGATTTTATGTGTGCTAATTCGCAACCCTAGGTTCGTTCCCTTTTAATCGAGAATGGTCCCTATTTTGTGGAATCCTGCCAAAGTGAAGCTAGCGTTCTTAATGACAATTTCAGTGACCCTTAGAAAATATAAATCCAGTGCCCTGTTTATTCATGTGTTTGCATTTTAGGTTTAGGTCCACCTTTAAGGGCCCATATACACCTACACCTATTGGTTTTATTATACTGAGTCATACTCGGCCACTGAACCACTTTCATGCTGTTCTTCCTCAGAAATGCAACAGTGGCCTTAGGTGTGTGTTTTGGACCATTGTCATGTTTGAAAAGTGCACGACGACCAAGGGCACGAAGTGATGGTTGCATCTTCTTTTTCCATATAGAGCAGTATATCTGTGAATTCATGATACCATCAATGAAATGCAGCTCCTCGACACCAGCAGCACTCATGCAGCCCCACAGAAGGACACTGCCACTACCATGTTTCACTGTAGGCACCATGGATTATTCTTTGTATTCCTCACCTTTGCGATGCCATACAGTTTTGAAGCCATCAGTTCCAAAAACATTTATCTTGGTCTCATCACTCCAGAGTACAGAGTCCCAGTAGTCTTCTTCTTTTTCAGCATGGGCCCTGGCAAATTCTAGATGGGCTTTTTTGTGTATGGGCTTTAGGATAGGTTTCCTTCGTGGATGACCCCCATGCATGCCATTCCTCGGCAGTGTACGCCATATTGTGTCACAGGAAACAATCACCCAAGTTTGGCTTTCTACTTCTTTAGCTAACTGCAGTGACCTTGCATGGCGATTTTCTTCAACCCTTCTCATCAGATCATTCTTCTGTCAAGGTGTTAACTTCTGTGGATGGTCTGGATATCTCTGTGAGATGTCAGTATGCTGACTGATAAGTAAAGCTTTGCTGATCTCCTTGTAGACTTCACTTTTCTTATGTAAACAAATGATTTTCTTTCTCTGGCCTTGTGGCATTTCTCTTCCATGTGGTGCCATGGCTGACAACATAAAATGGGAAGGTGTTTTCTTTGTTAAGTAACGCCCTTTTAAAATCAATTGTCTCCTGGACACCTGTTTAATGAATAATTCAACTCACCTGTAGTATAATTCTTGTTAATTAGGATTTTGTTGTCTAAAATCTAGCTTTGCTCCTAAGGGCTCATGTACTCTGCAGCTGATAAACTCACGTTCGGGAGCCTTTCTGTGTTTTTTTCAGCAGCCCCTGAACTCTTCCATCAACATGGGGACAAGGTGCTTTGGGGGGGAGCTCCCCCTACACCAAAGCACCCCCCCCCCATGTTGAAGGTATGTGGCTTGGTATGGTTCAGGAGGGGACGGGGGCGCTCGCGCTCGCTCGCACCCCCCCTTTCCTGACCTGCCAGGCTGCATGCTTAGATAAGGGTCTGATGCGGATTTTGGGGGGAACCCCACGCCATTTTTTTTCTTTTAATTTTGGTGTGGGGCTTCCCCTCAAGATCCATACCAGACCCAAAGGGCTTGGTATGGATGGGAGGAGGGTCCCCATGTCGTTTTTTAATTATTTTTTAATTGCCGGCAATTCTTTCTTTTACATTCAGCTGTCAGTGGGAACCCCGCTGACAGCTGAAATATTAATGCATGCTTTTCACTACTAAAATACCACATGACTTGATAAAATAACTCATGTGGTATTTTAGTAGCCTTTTTTAGTGAATATACTATTTTTCAGTGCATTCTAGGCATTTGGGAAGGTCTCCTGAGGTTATCATTTAAAAATGCCTCTAAACGCAAACGTGCACAAACCTGGCTAAACGCGTTATGCAAACGCAGCTAAACTGACGTTTTTTAATCTATGTTTTCCAGCGGTCAGTTTCCATTGTTCAGAAGAGTTTTCCAAACGACCTGTGTACATGAGCCCTTAGACTTTCATTGGAGTGTATTCATTTTTGCAACATGGTCTTGAATTAATTTGTTAGGAAAAATACTTTTTTGTGTATGCAAATTAACAAATCTTGTTTGTAATCAATGGCCTGCATTTGTGGGAGTATTTTGTAGTATAGTGTCCCATAGAAAATGTGGATTCTGAAAGGAAAGTAAAGGTTTTCTGACAAATCTGTTGGGGTGTACTCATCTATGCTGAGCATTGTATCTTAAAACATTCCCTTCAAAGCACGTTTTTGTTGTAATTTCAGTTTAAAGGAGGCTTTGGGATGGGGCAGAAACCATAATTCTTAAATTGATCACCTAGTTTTAAAAAGAGATATGCTTAACCACTTGCTGACCACCCGCCCGCAGTTTACCTGGGACAGGCGACCCATGCAGTCAAAGTGATGTACTGGTACATTGCTGCCTGCTTCTGGATTTAGGGTGCATGCATGCACGCCCCCCCTGCTGACACCTACTCTGATATTGTACATAGCTGAAGTCTGTCAGCAAGTCCCAGCCAGTGATTCATGTCCAATCACAGCCCAGAGCTCTGTGTTCACATTCAATACAGTGCTATGTATAAAGAGATCGATCTCATTGTTTCTCATCCCTGAAAAGCATGGATGAGAAACAAAGAGATATCTTAGTAAAAGCAGCACACAATACACACATTACACATTGGTAGACACACATTTAACTCTCTGATCACCCTTATCACTGTATTAGTATCACTGGTGATGTCGGTGGCAGTTAGTCAGTTTCTCCCCCCCCAGCGTCAGTTAGTGTCAGATTGGCTGCAGCCCTATCACAGTCCTGCTATAAGTCACTGATCATTAATAGTATAAATAAATAACTCCAATATATATAGTATACTGTATATATATAGCAGAAAGTAAAAAAAATATTTTTTTCCAAATTTTCAGTCTTTTTTTGTTTATATAAAAAAATTAAAAGCTGAATTTTGATCAATTACCACCAAAAGAAATCTCTATTTGTGTGAAAAAAAAGATATAAATTTTGTTTGGGTACAGCATTGCATGACCATGCTATTACCAGTTAAAGTAGCGCAGTGCCGTATAGCAAAAAATGGCCTGGTCATGAAGGGGGCAAAATCTTCCGGAGCTTAAGTGGTTAATGAACGAGAGACAGGCATTGCCTAGAGTAACAAAGACACTGAATTTCTAGCAAGTGAAATTCTCATTTTGTTGAGGATCCTCCAGCAACTCAAGTAATATGAGATATGACAAAATAACTCAGCAGACTGTGTTAATTCACTCCTGCTGAGCATTCTTTACAGAAATGCTACTTTACCTCCAGCCTAATTATCCAATATAACTGCAGGTGAGTATTCTCATAGCTGCAAAAAATATGGCATTGTACCATTGCAATGTGAAAAACAGAATATGCCAATGTATTTGCTTTAATTGGCACCTGCAAGGCCTTTTAATTTTACATGAAGTATAAATAATGAATGCAGTCAAAAATTCAGTTCACCTTTGCTATCTTCTCCTTGTGTGTTCAATGAGCAAGCAGCATTTATGCCCACTGGTTTGTCATGTTCATAAAATACTACATATTGAAACTAAAAATTAGACAGATAAATTTAAGAGTCATTGCTGAGTTTTTTTAATCTATGCTGAGCATGTCTGGCATCGGAACTTGGGCCAGAATGATCAAACGCTTTCTTACTCCATTCCCTGGCATACTGTCATGGAAAATGTGCTCCAACAATTTATGAAACACCCAGATGTGTAAAAGTCATCTGCCCTGCAGGATTTTACTTCATGAAATCCCTCTGTGTTTAATGTTGATCCTGGATGAATGCTTAAACTTAATATGTATAAGCAACTTATTTACGTTCATATGTGCTCAAATACAGCACACACTAAAATCACGCCTGGATATCTCCATATTATATTCATCCTTTGGGGCTACATAAATCATACCTCCCAACCTTCTGAAATGATGAAGAGGGACATCTTTTACCACACAGTACATCCCTGCCATGGACCAGTTACACAGAACACAAAAATTAAATATGCACAAACGTATTGGCTAAACCACACAAGTGCTTTTTTTGCCTGCAGACTGTCAACGTAAGTTATCTGCTCGTACGGGCAGCCAGTTACACAATGACACGGAGAATCAATGGGCTACTTGGAGTGCACAACAAGTTCATTGAGAACTACAAGCCATCAGCCACAAAGGCTGTTGGTACTTGTAAAAATATATAGATGTACACAAGTCTTAGGAAAGGATCCCAGCACATCTTCAGTGTGAGAAACAATCAGCATATCACCACAGTGAGAGTGCCAAACTCCTTACCAAACTGCCATGACCCCCAATTCACAGAGGGGTCAGAAGCGCTTTTTAAGGTATCACACCCCGGGTTTTCACCTTTTCTATCTTGGCTCTGATTGGACACCTTCTTGGGCTTCTAGAAATGGGAGCACTTGGACCTTGGAGTTACCTGCTATGCCTTTAAATGAGTCCCTCCAGGTAGCCACAGCATTCAGCTCCCAAACAAGCATCAATCGGTCTGACCAAGCAAGGGATTGTACCTCATAAAAGCATAAACAGGCAAAAACAGGTTTCCATATTGCAGTATGTTTAAAACAACTTTAATGATTTTAATAAAAATCAAATACACTAACATAGTTAAAAGGAAATGCACATTGAAAATTTCACAAAATGGGAGCAGCGTCTGGCGTGATGATGTCCCATGCCACCCGTCCCACCCTATGTGTTTTGTCATCAATTAAAGTCATATATCTATATATTTTTATGGACATTTTTTAGCTCTGCATTCTGAAATATATGGCTAGTGATTTGTGATCTACAAATTTTTGTGGTTGCTTTTAATAATATTTTTAGTGATTTGAGTGTGGATGTTATACATATATGTCGGTACTTGTACTTCATTCATTCACAGAGCAGGGGCTGCTGCAGGAGCAGGAACATCTTACCTTAAAAATGGGTGGAACATGAAACATGTTCCCAAAGGTGAACTTATTCTTTAAAAATAAGTGCCTATACCGTTTCAAATCCAGCAATACCCTGCCTCACCCTGCTGCTCTTCCTGTCCAACCCTAATGTTGTAAGTCACAATACCAATATCCACAATATACTATATTCTAACTATCTAACTGTACCTTATATGAATCAGTGAGAGGCTGATCTTGAAATGCAGTGTGATCCTCAAGACTGACAAGACAGAGCAGCAACACTGTCAACAGTCTGAAAACACTTCTCTAGTGGAGGCAAACTACAAGCTCATGCTTAGATAGTATTTAGTTCCTACTTGAACAGCAACATTTTCGCCAAGATCTTCTAAAAAATGTTTCATATTTGTTCTTCAGAGGGTGCCATGATGCATATATGAAAACTCTTGAGATTTAAGATTCAAAAGTACTTGTTGATCAGCAGATTGATGTTGATAACTTGAAAATGCACTATTGAGTGCAAATTTCCCAGGTCTTCCTAAATGGATTGATACACTTATTCCATATATTTTGGACAGCTAGAATTGCAATCACTGAAAGCTGTAAAAGTCTAAAGTTGCCCTTGACCTAGTTCAGCATAGAATTTGATTAGTTGACTAGCATACTAAATGAGACAGAAAGGTTTGACCTAACATGCAGACCTTATCGTATGGCACATATGGTAAAAATCTCTGTCCCCCAATATCTAACCCTATCTTTATACCTTTATCTTTTTTAAACTTTTCATCTGCCTTCTTGTAACGTCCTCTATGAGTTAAACCTTTTATCTCCTCACTTCCATTTGTTCCATTCCACTTCCATGTGTGTACCTTAGTTGTGGTCATGTACACTGCTCTATGCACACAAATCCCATACTTCATAGTCTGTAATTTATCTCGGGAGCAAACATAAGGGTGGTTACTTTCCTACGTTTAGTGGGACTGTGGAGAATGACTGTAGCCACCCTATAACTGGAAGTTGGATCACAGCACCACGGAAAAAGGGGTTTTTGTTATAGTCTTTTGACTAAAATGCCATTTTAGTTTTAGTCATATTTTAGTCATCTGAATTGTTTTAGTTATATTTTAGTCGACTAAAATCTCCAGTACATTTCAGTTGACTAAAATTACATTCCAGTAATCTCTAAGCAGCAGGCAAACAAAGGGAGCCTAGGTCTCTCAGCCAATACAGCTTGTCAATAGCGTAAGGGGGCTGGAGCTTTAACAGACAGGTGGAGCTCCGAGGAAGCAGAAGTTCAGGTGGGTAAACCTCTCTCCCTCACATTTCCGTTCATTGCTGAAAATTTGATTTGATTTTCGTCATAGTTTTTGTCATTGGACTTAGTTCTAATTTTATTTTTGAATAGGTAGGTGCTGTGCAACTAAACATAACATTTACATTTCATAATACATATACATAAATTAATATTGCTAAACAATAGAAATAAGTGAACGTGAATAATATCTTAATGTTATAGTGGCAGTCCTTTCAAAACACGATGCTGTGGAACAATATTCTGTGTGCCTTCACCCCCATGCAGTGGAAATAAGTGAATTGCTCACTCACCAAATTTATTTGACCCCGGTTAAGCTGGTCAATAACGCATTGTTTGATTGTGTGCAGGAAGATCCACTTATGGCTTTAAGATATTCCTCTGAATCATCAGAACATTGCAGATAGTGAGCCCTACGTCCGTTTCACCGGGTGGCTTCTTCAGGAAGCCACTTCCTGAAGATGCTGACGGGCAAAACGTACCTAGAAGCGTGATTCTGTCACTTCCAGGCTCCAATGGCGTCACTTCCAGCTTAGCGACAGTGAGACTTGGAACGCAAGTCGGCCATTTTTTGGATCACAAAGGTTATACAAACTGGTGCCGGTTTACAGGGCACCTCTGCATGTGAGTGCAATACTATTTTAACATGTATCATGTTCTAATCAATAAATGCTGCACTTTATAAATATTTAATTATTTGAGTTGCTTGGAACATCCCCTCAATGCTAAGGAAAGCCTGATATTAAAAGTCCATCTATGATCGATCCATTTGGAACCATATGATATACACCTGGGCTTACTATCTGCGATGTGCTGATGACTCGGAGGAATATCTTAGGAAAGTCATAAGCGGATCTTCCTGCACACAATCAAACAATGCGTTATTGACCACCTTAAATTTGATGAGTGAGCAATTCACTTATTTCCTCTGCACGGGGTGAAGGCACACAGAATATTGTTCCACAGCATTGTATTTTGAAAGGACTGCCACTTTAACATTAAGATATAATTCACGTTCACTTATTTGTATTGTTTAGCTGTTATTGAGAATAAGCAATATTAATTTATGTACATGTATTATGAAATGTAAATGTTTTGTTTAGTTGCACAGCGCCTACCTAATAATGATTATACACGGTTAAGTGATTTATACACTTTTTAGGGGCAGCTGCAGGTTCACATTGGTGGCACAGTGTGGGCTTAATACTATAGTTTAGCACATTAGCACTAATATATATATCACTAATTTTCTTTTTGTTTCATTTTTATCACTGAAAACATGAAGCTTGATGAAAATATTTTCGTCAAGGAAATTAACACTGGACTTTGGGGATATGGAAGAGGCTAAGAGCAATAGAACATGCTTTTTTTGAGTTAAGAATATATATTTGAATGGAAATTTTTATTTTTTAAACCAGAGTTTAGTGTCATTTTAAAGTGGAACTTCACTCTCTCAATCAACATGGACTATTTTTAATCCTTATGCTGCTACCATTAGTAAATAGATAGGAAAGTATAGTATGTTTTTTTTTTAAACATTTTTTTTTACATTTCTACAGTTTCTTCCTGGTTTCCATGCCTAGGCAAATGATGTCAATCAACATGGACCATTTTTAATTCTTATGCTGCTACCGTTAGTAAATAGATAGAAAAGTATTGTATTTATTTGTTTTAAACTTTTTTTTACATTTCTTCAATTTCTTCCTGGTTTCCATGCCTAGGCAATGATGTCAAACATCCCAGAAGTATTCAGGATGGGAGGAGGCAGATGGATTGCAGATTCCAGGAAGTAAATTAATCTGCCGTTATTTAAGATGGCCACAGCCAGAAATGCTAGATGGCTGTTTCGTGAAGTGATTTCTAAGCAAAATAAAGCATGGAGACATGGATGGATGGGAGAGTTTGCTTTGAATATTAAAAATGAATTAAGTTGTGTTTTTGGAATATGCTGCTCAGATGCAGTGTAGATCCCCTTTAAGTAGAGTCTACTTTCCTTGTTTTTTTTTTTAATCATTATGTCTTTTACTACAGGCATGACACGTGCTCTTATACTAGGTTGATTTATGTTTAAGTTGTCAGCAGCATTAACACCTTATCTGAAGCTTTTACACATTAAATCAGATTTCATAACAAACTGGCACAACATTTAGTAGCATTTCATTTTGGTTGAGCAGTCACATAAAAGTTGAGTGATGCCAACAGCTGCTTATGTAAAATATTTAATTAAGAGAGGTTATATCTGTCTGAGGTAGATAAGTCTCTACAATGACAAACTAAACTCATGACTAAACTTTTAGGGACTATTTACTGTACTTCTTGGCTTACTGGTACATTGTATTATTGCATTTTTTTGCACATTACCAAGCATTGCGTTAAAGAAGCACATTGAAATGAATGGGCTAGCAAAGCACTAAAATGTCTAAGAAAAAAAAGGACATACGCCATTTTTAGTAAAGAAACACACCGCACACCCACAGTTGTGCGTTACTTGCATTGTGATGCTTTCTGCGTAGGAGCTGAGATGCCTTAGTGCATTTGAGTGCCATTCAAAATGAACGATACCACAATATGCTAAAGCAATTTTGTGCCACGCCATTGTGCAAAATTGTGTTATCAGCCTCATTGGACATGCCACAACACTTATTTTTCATCACTAAACTGATGGTAAACATTAGATTATTCACAGCAGTGTTTAACATCGCAAATACAGAAATATACTTTTACACTTAGGAAGATAGTGTGGGGACAAGCTGATCAATAATTCTAATTTTATCACTTTTAAGCTCCCTTCACACATGTAAAATTATTTCACATGTCAGTCATACATCCTAAAGCTGGCAATACGTGGATGTTTTAATTTTTTTTTTTTAATCAGCTGGTTGATGAAAAAATGAACAAACTCCCCCATTCACACATTTGAGGTGAATGGAGGAATCCTCCCCTATTTTTATTATTTATTTTTTTGGCTCTGACTATGCATAGTAAATGCAACAAGCCATTTAGTACAAAATGTTAAGAAAAGAACTTGAACTGAGCAAAGCAAATCAAAAAGAAGAGAATACCATTTTACTCAATTTCAGCAGCATAGCTGCAAATAATACACAGTTAGGCTGACCTGACTCGCCTGAAGTCAAGTGTGTTCCACAACCTGAATGAATCTAAAACACATAGCTGGTCTTGTGTTCGTCATACAATACACATTAACAAGTGTAGATGAAAAGGAAATAAAATTCTGCTGGGCTGCATGCTCAGATAAGGCTTTGGTATGATTTTTGGGGGACCCCACGCCATTTTTTTTATTATGACATGTGGGTTCCCCTCAAAATCCAAACCAAACCCAAAGGGCTTGGTATGGATGGGGGGTGGAGGTACCCCACGCCATTTTTTTTCTTAATTTTTATTTGCTGCCAATTTCTTTTTTTTACATTCAGCTGTCAGCGGCCGCTGGCAGCTGATGACTCATCAGTTGTTAAGGATGCAGTGGCCACCCACTCTTTAACAACCATTAAAGTTACTAGTTGTTAAGGACACCAGCAACTGCTGGCTCCTTAACAACCAGTACATACCACATGCCTCAACCACTACTTAGTTACCGCATGCATTTAATTATTTATTTCCTTCTGTGAATTGGCTTTAGGGTCTTTTTATGCAGTATTTACCAAGCGTTTTTGCTATTTGTGGTAAATATCATATATTAGCAATAGTGAACTGACATTTTCAGTATTGCATGTGATATGTGGTCACCTGACACATGCCATAACTTTTAGTGATTTGTCCCTAGTGTGAGAGGGTACAGAGAATAGTGAGATCTCTGCAAAGTCTGTAAGCAGTGTCAGAGTTGGGCTGTACTCCAACAATCCTGAGGGGGTGTCTGAAAGCTTAGTAAGATCAGCCTGAGAGGGGAACCCAGAAATCCATGAGGCGTGATCTCCTCTGTTGGCCTAGTCTACTAAGGTACCTGTTTGTAAAGCCTGGAGTGAAATCCTGGTTACCAATAACTGGTGTCATGGGAGAAGGCAATGGGGAAATGTCCGGGGAATGAACACTGATCTGGCTATGCGTAGAGAAGTACCAATCAGTGGGTGATTCCTCGTGTCCTCAGGAAATTGTGATGTCAGCCAAAAAGACGAACGAAGAGGGACCGAAGTGTCCTCTATCTACATGGAGACCCATTGCTTGGAACTTTCGTTGCAATGCCAGTCACCCTATTGTATTATGACAGTGGGACTCTTTCACTGTCAGAATACACTGATCAGCGCTGATCAAAGGAAAATGTACTCACAATCCTGTTTGAGAGAAGTCGTTCATTAGATTGACTCCTCTCAAACGGAAGGACCATAAATGAATTTCGATACATCTATGGCCAGCTTCAGGTAAATAATCAGGTTTTATAGATTTATAAAACAATCCACCCATAAATTCAGGTATGAGTCCTATTCAGCGGTGAAGTACACTCCAGTGTGACCTTAAAAATTTGTTCCTAAGGCATTGCAAAGAGAATTCTATTTTCTTTTCTTTAGATTCACACAGATGTTCAGAAAAAAATGCAAGCAAAAACTCAAATGTATTTACTTGCTTTTACTTGATTTTTATGAGCCTTCACCTGTTTTTTGTTTTTTAAGACACTACATTTAACTGCGCTTTTTCATATGATTTTTCAGGAAGCAGTCACTGTACAGACCAGTCATATACCAGTGGTAATTTTTTTATTTCTCCTTCTGCATTAGTTTACTAGGGATTTTCCTGAGTTCAACTGCTTTTATGTGCAGAAAAATTCAGACATGCTGCAGTTTTCCACACCCATCTGCCCTGTAGCTGACAGCTATGTCGAAGTGTGAACTGGGCACCATTGTTTTCCCTGTGCCCTTGCAGACAGCTGCGTTTTCTTTGTACAAATTGCAGTGTTAATAGCACCACTGAAAATGCATTACATGCATTTAGGAATGTCCGCTGAACGTGTATAAACACAAGTTTGACAATGCAACTGTGAATGCAACCTTAAGTTGTATTTTATTTATTACAGGTACTTACATAGCACTGTCAATTTTTTCAGTGCTTTATATATATATAGCATATTCACATCAGTCCCTAACCCTCAAGGGGCATACAATCTAAGGTCCCTAACTCACATTCATATATACACATACTAGGGCCAATTTAGACAGGATCCAATTCACCTACCAGCATGTCTTTGGAGAGTGGAAGGAAACCAGAGTACCTGAAGGAAACCCACACAGGCACAGGGAGAACATGCAAACGCCAGGCAGGTGGTGCCATGGCTGGGATTCGAACCATTGGCCCTAGTACTGCCAAGCGGAAGTGCTAACAATTTAGCCACTGTGCTGCCAAATGTACCCTGTTCCTTCTTACCAGTGTTTGACAGTAGAATTTTCATATAATCACAAACTCATATCAAGCTTGTTAGCCAAAATATGTTAGCATTTGTATGTAACATCTTACACAAGCAATGACAGGTAATGAATACTGTTTACAAAGTAGATGACACCAATGTCTGCCTTAAAAGATAACATTCACTTCAATAAATGTAGAGTATGTATGAGTAGAGCTGGCAATACACTGTTAGTAACAGATTCCAAAAAATTAGGTGGATGGAGGATTGCCCCCCTGCCAGAACATTGTACTCTGATAGTGGTACCCATCACTGTCTGAATACACTGACCAGCATCTGCCAGCTGAGACAGAAAATTTTCCAACGTGTCCCTTCTACAAAAGTGATTTAAACAATCACTTTCTGTTGAGCCAGGGGAGCCCACACTGCTCGGAATTTGGTCAGTCCCTGTTGCTGAATTACTTTCAGTATATTGGTAAGCTTTACACTTTAAGCAAAATTCCAGTTTTTGCTCCGAATATATCAGTTCTGTCAAGATCAACCTCATACAGTGCAAAGATTTCAAGAAACTTTATTTGATCTCTTCCTGCCTGCTTCTGTTTTGTAGATACTGAAATGAACAATTCCAGTGGATTTACAAAATCTTTCCAAAAATAACTGCTCAGGCAATTTAGTCTTTATCACAGAATTCGTTCCAATGCTGTAACCAGAGACATTGCATACATGCCATCCTAGTTTAGGAAAACTGAGAACATCATCAACATTGTGACCAATGCAATTTGCTCCATATACACTGAAAGAATACTCAAAGCCCAAAATTGTTTTCTTTTTGGAAAGTTTTGGATAGGATTGGGATTCTATTTCTGCATGTATCAAATAAAAAAAACTCTTCCGTCCTTTGCATCACCTATAAAATTATCCTTAAGACCATCCCCAAAGTGGTAAATTCGGGACCTACATTTCCTTTGTTTTCATTTGTGGGACACCTCTATTTCCCTCCTGAACTCTGGTTCTATCTATTTTGCAATCAAACAAATTCAGACTGGAAGATTTTTGGGACCTTGGAGTGAATGGAAATCTGTCACAACCATTCAGTTTATGTTGGACCCTCCTCTCCCTTTCTGGTAGGCCTACCAACTGAGATACTACCTCCTCTCCCTCCAGCCACAACAAGCTACCTTCTCTGCACCCACACATTTCAATCTATGCTGTTCGAACACCTTGCTGCTTCGGCACGAACTTTCAATGACTTGTTCCTCGTTGTGTGCCCCTCTAGACGGATATGTTCCTCCCTTCCTTATGGACTGAGAGAATGACCTAGCTCAGCAACTAACGCCTGAACAAATGGAGTTTATTCTATACCTTACCCAAAATTATTATTATTTTTATACAGTATTTATATAGCGTTGACAGTTCGCTAAGCGCTTTACATTACAATGGGAGACAATACATGAGACAGTACAATAACAATACAGTGCGATACACAAGGGGTTCGAGGGCCCTGCTCCTTGGAGCTTACAATCTAGGAGGGAGGGGATAGTGGTATGGGAGGAAAATCTGTGGGGGATGGAGTGGTAGGAAAAGTGGAGGAGATCGGCAGTTAGCAGAGGGTGGGGTAGGCCTCCCTGAAGAGTTGGGTTTTCAGGGTGCGCCTAAAGGAGAAGAGAGTAGGTGATAGTCTAATGAATTGGGGTAGGGAGTTCCAGAGGAAGAGTGATGCCCTAATCCTCAATCCACTCACCAGCCCCCACCCCCCTCCACTTCTAACTTTTCTTGGTCTTTTTCTTCTTTCTGTTTTTCTTCTTATATTGCCAACAATTCTCTTTCACAGGGTACCTAGTGTCTATCTGCTGGTGCCATGTATTCTCATTGTTCTTTTATCCCATCATTACCTCTCCATAGGCTTAAGAAATTTGGTCCTACTCTGGGTTAATATCCTCTAGACTGCTTCATTTATTTGTATTGCAATGTGCATGTCCATTGTGATGGTTCATGCATTTTTTTCTTTGTTTATTCTAACTTTGCATTCTGTAACAATGCTGAACCATAGTTAGAGTGGAAATGTCTCTACATAGTTACTGGACCATAGTTACTGAGTGAAATGTCTCTATATTAAAAAAACCCACACTTCCAAATAAAAAAATAAGAAAAGAAAAAAAAACAACTGCTTTGGCTATAGATATATTTTAAGGTCTGTGCAGAATTTCAGAGAAAGCAGCGAGCCATGTACAGGAGCAGCAGATAAAGATTCTCAGAAATCCTATTAAAGGTTGCCATGACTGCTGTAAAATCATGGCTGGCAGCACATTAAAGCAGAAAGGCATTCTTTTAATAGCATTATATTACACAATGGCTTTTGTAAAAATTCAATAAAATGACTTCTAAAGGATACATTTTTAAAACACAGTTCTTTTCAATACAATAAGGGACAGGATGCAAAATTGCAAACAAATTCTATTTAAAATTTTCTTTTATTATACCTTGCGTGTGCAACATTGCTCTATTTCTAGTATGCTTGTCTGAAACCTGTGTGGTAACTGTAGCCAAGGAGTGATCACAAGGAATCCATATGCTCCATATTCCTCACGGTTGGCGTGGTACTGCTCTGAGGATTGCTGTTGGCTCTCTCCAGCCCATGGGTGCACACTCCTCAGGGGTTTGCTCCTCACAAAAACCACACACATGTAGTATAGAGCTGGCCACCACTAACATAAAGCTAAAGCCTACTTTATTATCCTAGCACAGACACCAACCCAGCTGCCCCTCTCTCATCCATTCAACCCCTTCTGGGGCTTAAACGCAGAACAATCTATACAATTGTGCGCCAAATTCTTTTTTCATTTAAGGGGGCTGATTTAATAAGTAAATAGTGCATTTTCCACTTAAACGTTTTATAAGTATTTAAATAGGTCTGAGAATTTAAGCTGAATTTTACATACTATACTTTCACATCAGTCCCCACACTCATGGAGCTTACAATCTTAGCCATGGTTCCCACTGAAAGCGGCTGTGAAATCGCACTACTTCAGCTGACTTCATGCACACGTCTATGCAAGTTGCACATAAAATCACCAAAAATAGTGCAGGAACCTTTTTCAAAAATCGGTGTCGGAGTTGCACCACTTTGAATGGTTTCATAGGCACAAATAGGGTGCGACTTGCAATGAGATTTTGAACTGTCAAATTACATTGCTGTAAATGGGGACTAAAGGTTCCTATCTCATGTGTATATATACATGCACATACTAGTGTCAATTTGGATCAGAGCCAATTTTCCTACCAACATGTCTTTGCAATGTAGGAGAAGATATAAACTCCATGCAGATTGTGCTCCAACAAAGAGGAACCCGGAAGTGCTAACCACTAAGCCATAAATGAACCCAAAACATTGAATGTTTCCATTGAAAAGATCAGTTTGTAAACATATCAACCCCAATCAGGGCCACTGATAAGGCAGTATAGCCAGCCCTCCTGTTGCAGGCTTGGGCCCCAGCACCTGCCAAGCAGGAGGGATGGCTGTACTGCCTTGCAACTCTTGAGGATCCACCTGCAGCACTTTGAAATTTCTCCCTCCAGCTGCAGGGGGATCGGTTCTACATACTTGCCAACTATCCCAATTTTGCAGCAGATCTGTCTTTGCCTCTGAGTCCAGGGCTGTGGATAAGTGGGTATCACCAGTACAGGGTCAGCCAGATGTGGGCAGGGAGGGTAATCGGCTTGGCAGGGTGCAATTACTTGAAACGATCCCCTGTATGGCTCTCCCTACAGCAGCTGAAACCTCCCGCTGGCTTTCAGCTACTGCAGAGAGAGCTATGCAGGGGATTAGCTGCAGTAATTGTCCGCCCCACCTCACCAATCACCCTCCCTGTGCACAATACCTATCCTCCTGCTGCCCAAGCCCCCCTGTGAGCTCCCACCCTCTCAGTGCTGCCATCTTTCCTCCTCTACTTCCCACCAGCAGCTGCAAGCACACATTAGGAACCTTCAATATGTAAAGTGGGGGGGAAGGGTCCAGTAAATATGTCCTATTTACCAGCCCTTTCTTTCCTGAATGAACACAATGAATGATCGGTACTGATAATTCACTGTGTTCATTCATAACGGAAGCATAGTAAACTACTTTTTCATGGGGGGGGGCTGTCAGGTTGGCTATATGGGGCCCCATGGTTTCTAACAGCAGCCCTGTCTGAGTCTGCCGGGTCCTGAAACTCCCCCTCTGTGGGGGGATGAGCTGATGGAGGAAATAAAAGGCAGTTTATTAGTTAGAAGCAGGATAGGCTTCTTAAAAGACAGAGGTTTTCAGGGATCGTCTAAAGGTGGATAGATTAGGAGATATCCAGGCAGATTCGGGTAGGGAGTTCCATAGGATGGGAGAAGCTCGGGAGAAGTACTGGAGGCAGAGGAAGAGGTGACATGGGAAATAGAGAGCAGAAAGTCTTGGGAGGATCGAAGAGAGTGGTTTGGTTGATATTTTGAAACCAGGTTGGTGATGTAGCTGGGGGCAGAGTTGTGGATGGCTTTGTAAGTTGTTGTTAGTATTTTGAATTTTATTCATTGAGCGAGTGGAAGCCAGTGGAGGGATTAGCAGAGAGGGGAAGCAGACACTGAACGATTGGTAAGGTGGATGAGCCTGACACCAGTATTCATGATGGACTGGAGAGGGGATAGCCTATGTAAATGTAAGCCAATGAGGAGGGAGTTGCAGTAGTCAAGGCAAGAGATTACCAGGGAGTGAATTAGGAGCTTTGTGATATCATTGGTTAAAAAGGGGCATATTCTGGAGATGTTGCGGAGGTTGATGTGGCATGGTTTGGACAGGGATTGGATGTGGGCCTGAAAGAATAATTCAGAATCCAGGGTTACCCATAGCACCCTGGCATGCAGAGATGGGTTGATAGTGGTGCTATTGATCCTGACCAAGAAATCAGGGAAAGAGGCACTTGGGGGAGGAAATATTATGAGCTCAGTTTTAGATAGATTGAGTTTTAGGAAGTGGTGTGACATCCAGTTTGATATGTCTGTTAGTAAATCGGTGATACGTGAGGAAACGGATGGGGAGAGCTGAGGAGCAGAGAGATAGACTTGTGTGCCATCAGTATAGAAATGGTATTGGAAACCATGGGAAGCTATCAGCTGACCAAAGGAAGAGGTGTAGATCGAGAATAGGAGAGGTCCAAGGACAGACCCTTGGGGGACCCCAACAGTAAGAGGAGTAAGAGAGGAGGAAGTAGAGTTGTAAGTGACACTGAAGTTGCGGTGAGATAGGTAAGATTCCACCCAACGGAGAGAACAGTCACAGAGACCAAGTAAATAGAGCTTTTTGAGGAGTTTTAGGAGAGCAATTTCTGTGGAGTGTTGTGGGCGAAGTCCAGTCTGAAGGAGATTGAGAAGGTTATTCTCAATAAGGTGGTAGCTCAGCCAGTTGTAGACTAGACGTTCAAAGAGTTTGGAGGCAAAGGGGAGTAAGGAGATGGGTCTTAGGTTGCTAAGATTGGTGGGGTCCAGTGAGGCCTTTTTAAGTATGGGGGTGACTAGCGCATGTTTTAGAGAGTTGGGGAAGATGCCAGTAGAAAGGGAGAGATTGCAGATATGAGTTAAAGAATGAAGGATAGAGCCAGACGGTTACCGTGGTATTTGCAAGGGAACAGGGTCCAGGGGACAGGTGGTTAGGTGGGCTTTAGAAAAAAGTTTAACAACCTCCTCCTAGCTAGGTTAAACAAGGGAAGTATAGATTGTGCAGGTGGACAAGGAGTGTAGGGTGAGGGAGATATCTGTACAGTGGAGATCTCATCACGAATTGTATCAATCTTATTATTATTATACTCTCCTAGGCAGTAAGGGAGTTAGTGGGTGGAGATAAAGAAGGATGAAGAGGAGAGTTAAAGGTAGAAAAGAGTTGATGGGGATTGCATGAGAGGGTGTTAATGAGAGTGATAAAATAGGTCTGTTTGGCAGTGTGGAGTCAAGAATTGTATTTTTGAAGTGCAGATTTATATTGGTCGAAGTCTTGCTGGGTCTTAGTCTTACACCATAAATGCTCAAGAGCATGGCTACATTTTTTGAGGCATCTGGATATTTCCGGTTAGCCAGGGTTGTAGCGGTTGGGGTCCAATTTTGTGTGTAGTGAGGTGGGCCAATGTGTCCACGATGGACGACAGTGAACTGTTGTAGACAGAAGATGCCAGGTTAGGGCAGGACAGGGCTGAGATTTTGTCATAGAGACAATCTGTTGCCAAAAAAAGAAGAGAAGGGTTAAGTTAGCTAAGGTTTCTATGGGTAACTGTTCGGTAGTTGGAAGACGAGGAAGCCAAGGAGAGAGAGAAGCTAATAAGGGAGTGATCAGAGAGAGGAAATGGAAAGTTGGTGAGGTTGCAAGTAGTGCATAGGTAGGAGAACACAAGGTCAAGGCAGTTACCATTAGAGTGAGTAGAAGCATGTGTTCATTGTTTTAGGTCAAAAAGAAGTGGTTAAGCTCAGAAGTTTAGAGGTAGCAGGAGTGTTAAGATTAACAGGGAAGTTGAAGTCACCAAGAATGTTTGTGGGAATTTCAGAAGAGAGAAAGTAAGGCAGCCATGCAGAGAGGTCATCAAGGAAGCTTGATACTGTAGCAAGCTTTTTGTATTGCAGATACCAGTCCAGGGGGCCGATAGATCACAGCAATTCTTAAATAAACTGGAGAGAACAGACGAATACAGTGAACTTCAAATGAGGAGAGGGACAGAGAGGGAGGTGAATGAAGGACCTGAAAAGTGCTTTGAGGGGATAGGAGGATTCCAACTCCACCTCCTTTCCTTCCACTAGCCCTGGGAGAGTGAGTCCAGAGGAGACCTCCATGCTAGAGGGCAGCAGGAGATAGAAAGTCAGATTCATGAAGCAAGATTTCCGTAATTGCAAGCAAGTTAAAGGAATTTGTGAAAAAAAAGGTCATGGACAGAGATGAGTTTGTTACAGACAGAGCAGGAATTTCAGAGGGCACATGAAAAGGGAAGGCTGGTTCTAGGAAGAAAAGGAATAGTAACTAGATTGTGTGGATTGTGGCTGTTGTTAGAGGATAGGGGGTATCGGGTGTGTTGATCAAAGGAAAAAGATGGAGGCCCAGGATTTGGGGAAATGTCTCCAGATGTTAGGAGAAGCAGAAGATTTGGAAAATTACTTATATGGAGGGACAGGTTCCAGTGTCCTGGAGGTTTTATTAGTATGTAGGTTCAGAATTAGCAAGAGTTGATGAGTACAGTAGTAAGGTGAAGACAGGAGTGAGGGTGAGGGTATATAAGCTGTAGGGTGGAGAAGAGGGATGAAGGAGAGAGAGTTAGAAGACAGAAGATACAACTGTGAGAAGGAGGAGTAGGGAGTGCATGTTACAGAGTGGTGAGATGAAGAAGCGGACTGGATAAGAGCTAAAAGAGCTGGATGGGGAAGCAAGTCACTGGTAGTCTGTTTAATATTTGAGGTTGTCTGCTGTGGCTTCTAGCTTTGTGCATTCACTGAAGTGCAGAACTGAAGTGCAATGCTCAATACTTAATCCAAGATGAATACTTTAGCCAAGATGATAGCTGCCAATGCTGCCCCTGGCTAGCTCTAGAACTTTTTCAGGCGTGCACCTTCGCAAGTTTGCTATATGACAAAAAGCGACATAACTGCATTTGGGGTGCCATTAACAATTAGTGGCACTGCAAGCACAATGCACGTTTGCAGTGTATTTCTGAAATGAATTTCAAAACACACGTTTCCTGTGCATTTTGTCACACATTCAGGAAACGTCAGGAGGCCTAAGGGGATCTTTCACATGGGTGGCTGGGCTGTGGATTTACCATTATCCCTGGCTGTGCATCCAAATCCTACACAATACAGTCAGGGCTATATACATGCTGTGGTTGTGATGCTTTGCTTCACAGCTGTGGCATTTTGTAACGCCGGCTGCAGAGTTTGACAGGCAGCAACACCTATCAAATGCCCTATTGAGTTCACTTAGATTGCTTTGCAACTTTGAGACAAGCATCTGGCTAACAGTTACAGAGCGGTCTCGCAATGTAAAATTACCATTCAGCAATGTTTTAAAAAGTAAAAAAAAAAAAACAGGTGTCAGGAGGCAGCAGTAGCAAGGGTATAATTTCAGCCATGGCTGCAAAGCATAGCATAATGACCATGGAATTTTAAGGAAAATATACTATAATTTGATATTTTCACAAGGGGGGGGGCTGTGATTATTAACAGCAGCCCTGACCCCAATCCTTTACTGCCAAAAGCCATAAATAATTTCTATGAAGTTTAGCTAATCTCTCCTCAGACCCATTACATGTGATTTAAAACATGTTCAGGTTCAAGCTGAAAGTGGTAGTATGGAAGTGCAAACATCATCTCTTTACTGTGAGCCACAATAAACAAATAATTCCCGTAATGCTATGGGAATTGTAGTAACACTAGGCATGGAGGGCAGGCATGTAGGATGATTCTCCTGACCATTAAAGTGTTACTAAACCCAGGACCCTGCATTCTTTATATCTGATCTCCCACAGTACACAGAACATGGAAGTGCAATTATTTTAGTAGCTGTAAACTGCTAAATACCTTTTCTCATCAGCAGTTACAGCAGTCTTGTGACTTCTATCAGTGTTCAGCAGAGCACTGGGTAAAGCTTGTAGGAGGAGTTTTCTTTCTACAGTAGAAGGATGCAAAGCCCCTGACATCTGTCTGGACAGTGCTGATTGGCTCTGTGCTGATCGGCTCTGTGCTGATCACATGCAGTCTCCCAAGAAAATAAAAAAAAAAAACCTCTAGAGCAATACACACTAAACTGAGGAAATGCAGAATGGCTATGGGTTCAGTCTGTCTTATCAAGAGATAAGACATGAATATTTGAACAAAAAGAGGAGCAGAGAAGACAGGATCAAATGGCCTTTTGACACAATGCAGAGGATTAGCCCCTTAGGCTCCACAGTGAGTATAGCAAGCATGCTTTACTGCATATACAGACTGATTTTACTGTTGTGGGTTTAGTAACACTTTAAATGAAGTGAGTGAGTGGGTCAGACTCCCAGGTCCAACCACTACAGCAAGCAGCAACATATTGAAGTCTTTGCTCACTTAGGTAGGAACTACAGAGGAGATTTTACAAGTCCAGTAGTGGGAGAAAGAGCAGGCACAGCAGCTGCCAGTCTTATGGAAAGGAGGTAAAGGAGAATGAACCTGAATTCGGTTCAAGTGGGGATATATTCTTTGCCAAATAACTGCACTGAAATACATGAGGATTTCATAATACCACATAATGATACATAAAAAAGGTACTAAATTCACAATTTAATGTGGAACTCCAGGCTCCCCCCAAAAAATTAAGTCAGCAGCTAAAAACATTGTAGCTATTGACTTAATATAAGGACACTTACCTATCCAGGGATCCAGTGATGTCCTTACTCGAGCCGATTCTTGAATCGGCTTCAGGGGCAGGTGCCACCATCTTCAGTAAGGAAAACTGAAAACAAAGCCTTGCAGCTTCACAGCAGGTTGCTCTTGCAGTTTTCTGGGATCTGTGATGTGTCCTAGAAGGCTGCGGGGGAGAACTTCCAGCTCAGATTGCCATGGTGCATCTGAATGGAAGTCAAAACCAGGTACCCCACCCTACCCCCCCCCCAAAAAAAAGTGCGAAATCTGGCAGTGGAGGGGAGAGGAAGCAAATGGAATGCCCACATTTGGGTGAAGTTCTGTTTAAATATGGGATAAAATTTCTGGCCGGAGTTCAAATGTAATTTATTGAAGCTGGGAGAAAACCTGCACTAGCATTTTCAAAAAAGTCAACTTTGGGAGCTTTAGAGTAGGGAGCAATAGCACTGAGTGCAGAATAGTTTTGGCTGTGAGGAATCATAGTTGTGGTAAGGCACTGTTTGCAATCTCTGCTCACCACCACCACTGGCCTTTCCTTTTATCCAGCTGATGCCTCCTCCCTGAAGAAGCCAATTTTTGAGATTGGTGGCAATAGGGAGGGGTCCTCACAAGTGTGGATGGTCAGCAAAAGCCTCCATAGGTGTAGACAGGTTGATTTCAGCTGTAACAAGGGTATAATTTTTGCCATGGCTGCTACGCATAGTGTCACAATCATGGCATTTTAAGGAAATTTAATTTGATATTTTCGGGGTATTGTTGTGCGGCTGTGATTTCTAACAGCAGCCATGACCCCAATCCTTTACTGCCAAAAGCCCTAAAGCATTTCCAGAAGTTTAGCTAACCTCTCCTCACACCCGTTACGTGTGACTTAAAAACAGTGAGTCAGGGACTTTCATCGGATCCATTCAGAAGGCTATGAGCTAAAATGGATGGTACCTGAGCCTCGCTGGATAAGGAGAAGAATTTGCATCCCGATGTTTTCAAGGAAATCTGCCAGCTATGCGGTTTCCAAGATGTAGATCTATTGGCATTCAGGTTCAACAACAAAGTCGGTCTTTTTGTGTCCAGGGTAAGGGACCTTCCCGTGGCAGGGGTAGACACTTTAGTGATTCCTTTTAACCAATTCTCACTAATTTATGCCTTTCCTCCAGCCAATCCAGCTGCTGCCATGTCTCTTATGCAGAATTCAGGAGGAGTCTATTTCGGTGATACTGATTGCTCTGGCCTGTCCCAGGAGGGCCTGGTACAAGGACATAGTGAAGATGGCAGTAGACGGGCCGTGAACCCTGCCATATCAGCCCGACCTGTTGTCTCAAGGTCCTATATTGCACCCAGGTTTACGGTTGCTAAATTTGATGGCGTCGTTATAGAAACCCAGATCCTGAATGATAGGGGAGTGTCAGATTCTACCATCCCATCATGTTGGGTGCTAGAAAGGAAGTTTCTAGGGACATTTATTACAGAATCTGGATGGCTTACATTTCCTGGTGTGAGGTTCACAAATGACACCCATGCAAGTATTTGATTGACAGCATTCTATCGTTTCCTCAAACAGGCTTGCAGAAGAAGAATTTGGCTGTTGGTACCAATTAAGGGATAGGTTTCAGCATTAGCTATTTTTTTCCAGAGGCCCATTGCGTCTCACTCTTTGGTCCGCACTTTTTTACAAGGAGTGATGCGTATGGCTCTTCCTGTCAGTTTGCCTTTGTGTCCTTGGGACCCGAACTTGGTTTTGGAGGTTTTGCAAAAGCCACCATTTGAACCTACTGGAGACATTCCTCTAGTCCTGTTGACTCGTAAGGTGTTGTTTCTAGTGGCAATCACTTTTGCGATAAGGGTGTTGGAGCTGGCAGCTTTATCTTGCAGAGAATCATTTGTGGTTTTGCATCATGATAAGGTGGTTGTTGTGACCTCATCTGTGCTTTTTAACAAAGGTAGTATCTAGCTTTCATTTTAATCAGGACATAGCTCTTTCATAGTTGTTTCTAGGGGCAAACACGTCTGTGAGAAGGGTGTCGTAGCTGGCAGCTATATCTTGCAGAGAACCATTTCTGGTTTTGCATCATGATAGGGTGCTTTTTACCAAAGATGGTTTTCATCTCAATCAGGACACAGTTCTGCCTTTATTCTTTCCTAGGGTTCAGACAGCCAGAGAAAGATCTCTGCATACCTTGGATGTTGTTCATGCTGTAAGGGTCTTCTTGAAGGCGACAGCACAGGTAAGGAGATGCTCTATTTGTGCTGCCACAGGGGCCTAGTAAGGGGTAGGGGGCATCCAAGATGACTATTTCTCATTAGATCTGCCAATTGATCATTCAAACCTATAGTTTGAAAAGTAAAGCCTCACCCTTTCAGGTGAAGGCACACTCCACCAGGACTGTGGTGGCATCATGGGCAAACTGCCATTAGGTGTCAGTGGCTCAGGTTTGCAAGGCCGCTACATGGTCTTTGGTTCACACATTCACAAGATTCTACCAGGCGGATATCAGAGTCGCAGAGGATTCTGCCTTTGGCCACAGTGTTTTACAGATGGCTGAGAAGGTCCTGAGGGATTATTGACGCTGGCTATCATGGTGTAACCCTCCCCTCAAATTTATTGCTTTGGGACATCCCACATAGTCATGAATAGCCTGCTCTGTGTCTACCGCTTTAATGATTATTAATTATTTATAATGGCTATCATTGTGACTTACCTCATTTAAATACTCACTTTCTTTATCAAGTGTTACTCCTTTTGCCACCCTGCTTTTCTATGATCTGATCCTTGGTCTACAATGTTACTGCTGGTGCAGAAAGAAGGCTCATAATTTTTAAAAAAGCCAGATTGTAACACCAGTTCAGTCTACCTTTGATCAGGATGATGACAAGTTTGGTTAATTTGATCAAAACACTATAATTTGTGCCAAAAATGTGCTTCATTACTCAGTGTTTGGGCACATTAGCACACCCCACTGAACATAATACATTATTCAGGCAAGGTTGCCAAGATGTCCTAATTCTGAAAAAAAAGATGTAATGGTGAAAAAAAAAACACAATGTCCACCCTATCAAATAAGATGTAACAAAAATTAAACACAGTCAGCCTACTAATGTTGAGGTGTTAGCTACCATGTAATTATTAACTACCAAAACGTCTCAATCATAACTAGCAAAATTGGCTTGTTAGGGAACAGGAGGAACCTAGAAATGTAACAGCTGATACATGTAAAGAATAATAGTGCAAAGTTTAATATGAAGCATCAAAGGATAACTTTAGGAACACTGCACAATGTTCTTATAACAAGTAACATTCAAAAAGAACTATGCTTTTGGGTGACAAACTTCTCTACCTTCCCTTTCCTAACCAAAATATTCTTCTCTAAGGCCTGTGCGTTCCCAGTGTGATTTTGGCCCTGTGGAATATACAAACCTTATTAAAGTTACATCCAAGTAGCACTACATAATGGTACTGAAAGTCGGATCATATCACAGCAGCGTGAACCAAACCTAACAGTTCTCAGGTCAGCAGAACACCATGTGTACACATTATGGTGTACTTTTTGATCCTATTATGTGCCAATGTTCTGCCCAGAACTGTGCATATGCAGGTTTTTTTCCCCTAAATTTTCAGAGAGCTTGTCTGTTTTCAGGCTTCCGAGGAGAGTGATTTCAGGTCTGTGCTGGGGTAGGGCTGTTGGGAACAAGTCTGCTAAAATTATAGCTATCCTTTTAAGTGTGTGCGTGTGTATATGGACATGCACAGCCCAGCTTTGGAGCGAAGTTGTTATAGGTGGAGTGAAAGACATAAGAGGCAACAACCATCATAATGATGAAAATAGAAGAGAATTTGTCTCCTAACATGTTGCAAAGATAAGGGAAGGCAAAGAAAGAGAACATATTGCCTATTAGCAGAAAAGGTGGGGAGGGCTGCCTCAGGATTTGCTAGTCAATAGATATATATCTGATTCATGGATCCCATGTTTTGTCAAAATTTTGCGGTGGTGTTATGTAGGGTACAGGTGAGCCAATCATTAACCATAGCCCAATTAAGCTTGCATTTGATGTATTCAAGCGGTACCACAGCCTGCTTCCAATTTTTCACAATTGTTATCCTAGCTGCTAAAGTCATATACAAAATCAACCGCCTAGAGTTCTTTGGGACCTCAGGGGGTAGTTTCCAGAATAAAGCCAATTCAGGAAATCTGCAAATATGTACCCCTGTGACCAAATGGATTGGGCCAAAGCGTCTGACCCAAATCTGAGTACTTCGGAGAATTGCCACCAAATGAGGTGCATGGTCCCAAGTTAGCCATGATGCCTAAAACAGTTAGGTGAGACCATCGGGTGCATTTTTGCAATTCTCATGGGCACCAGGTAAAACCTTAGCAACATCATATAGTTAGATTCTATCAACGATGTGTTGACTGAGATTTTGGATAGATCGTTGGTGATTTCCTGCCATTCGGTTAATTATCATGAAATGTTCAAATCAGTTTCCCAGAACGTCACATAGATGTTTAATATTTGAATTAAAAAAAGTTTATCATTTACAACCTCTTTCAAAAGAGCTAAATGGAATAAATATGAGACCTTTATTGTTAGGGATAACATATACTTTAAAGCAAACCTGCAGTAAGGAATTTTAGAGCCTATGACTGCTGCAATTTATTTAAGTAAATTACCATGATAAAAGCTGTGTTGTAATCACTTGTATTCATACATTCCATGTATACCCAGGCCCCTGGAAGTGGTAGTATGGAAGCGCCAATATCACCTCCTTACTGTGAGCATGGCCACAGTAAACAAATAATTCCCATAATGCTATGGAAATTGTAGTAACAGTAGGCAACGAGGGGCAGGTATGTAGGATGATTCTCCTGTTTATTAAATGAAGTGAGTGGGTCAGACTGCCAGGTCCAACCACTACAGCGAGCAGCAATGTACTGAAATCACTGTAGTAACTACAGAGGAGATTTTACAAGACCAGTAGTGGAAGAAAGAGCAGGCACAGCAATTACCAGTCTTATGGAAAGGATGTAAGGGAGAATGAACCTGAATTAGGTTCAAGTAGGGATTTATTTCATGCCAGATGACTGCACTGACATACATGAGCATTTTACATAAAAAGGTACAAAATTCACAATTTAAAGCGGAGCTCCATGCTCCCCCCCAAAAAAAATTAAAGGTCAGCAGCTACAAATACTGTAGCTGTTGACCTAATACTGTATAAAGGACATTTACCTGTCCAGGGATCCAGCGCTGTCCTCACCCGAGCCAGTTCTTCATTCCGCTTCCGGTGCAGGTTCCAGCAT
This sequence comes from Staurois parvus, assembly GCF_062004578.1. Lineage (NCBI taxonomy): Eukaryota > Metazoa > Chordata > Amphibia > Anura > Ranidae > Staurois > Staurois parvus. The sequence goes on from NW_028318430.1 coordinate 5,335,794, forward strand.
TTTCAGTACGGGAAACCAGAAGTGAAGCCTTGTGGCTTCACAGCTGGCTCCCTACAGTGCATGCACGATGCACGCTGTGCTTTGTGAATGGTCCCGCAGACTTCTGGGATCTGTGAAGTGTCCCAGAAGGCTGCAGGGGAAGGAACTTCTGTCTCAGATCAATGTGGTGCATCTGACCAAAAGTGGGAGCAGGTACCCCCAAAAAAGTGCTAAATATGGCCCTGGAGGAGGGGGAGAGGCAAACAAGTGGAACTTACCCTTTTGGGTGAAGTTCTGCTTTAAATATCGGATAATATTTCTGCCCAGAGTCCAAATGTAATGTATCAAAGCTGGGAGAAAACCTGCAAGTCAACTTTGAGAGATTTAGAGTAGGGAGAAATAGCACTGGGCGTAGAATAGTTTTGGTTGTGAGGAATCATACTTGTGGTAAGGCCCTGTTTTTAATCTCTGCTCACCACCGTCCCCAGCCTTTTCCATTATACAGCTGATGCCTCCTCCCTGAAGAAGCCAATTTTTGATATTGGTGGCAATAGGAAGGGGTCCTCATGTGGGTGGATGGTCAGCAAAAGCCTCCATAGGTGCAGACTCCAGTGTATGCAAAGTGCTTTTTCTCCCCAGTACTTCACCCACAAAAAATACAATATACCATATTTCTCTCTACCATGCTTTAAGAAATCATACGGGTTCCATACAGAATACTAGAGGAAAGGAAAATGGATATTGCTCAAAAGACACAAGCAGTCTCTGTTTCTCCTAACTACACTAAAAATAAGAGCTGAAATCAACCTGTCTTCTATAAGCAGCAAACGTGCTTCTTTCCAACAATTTTTAGTCATAAGGCCCTCTAATCTCCCCAGATCACTCATATTTCTACCAATTAGAACGTAACCTTAGAATATGTATGTGAAGTAAAAATAAGCTATAATTAATCTGCAGACTGTGACAATACACTGCAGTAAAGTAGTACTCAAAGCACGGATAGAAAAATATGAAGGGTAAGAAACACGCACTGCTGTCAATCACAATATAAAGTAATGTTGTCCTACATTACACAAAAGAGAGCAGATGAGAAGCTATCGCTAGCAACCAATCAGGTGATGTACCATTTTTAAATGTTCAAGTAAAGTTCTGTACTTTTATTTGCAATGTTTGTTTACTTCTACAAAACTGATCCTAGGAAAATGTGTATGTGTGTAAAGATTCAGATTAACCTCCCTAGCGGTCTGATTATGTCCATATTTCTGTGCTCAAAGCGGTAAATTTTTTCTGTCCGAACAAGAGTCTAGTAAACATCCCGGGTATGTTAAAATTTGAAACATGAAATCATAAATTATAATTTAATAATCATAAAAAATAATATAATAATAAATTGAATTCAATAATATAATCAAACCAAAAACACTGAAATTTGAAATAGAGCGCCAAGTTCGCACATCACTGAGCAAAGTTGCAAAATCGTTTTCAGTGTCTGATGATGAATTTCCCCACGAATCATTATCACTCAATTCTGCAAGTGGTTCTGATTTACTATCTCTGTTCTCTAGCTGGCCTAAAACCACTTTTGACCTAAAGGGACGCTTTTTGGACGCCATGGACGTTTCTCAGTTTCCAGGCAGAAAGAACAGTAAAAATGCAGGCAGGGCACAGGACAAAGCACTAGGGACAAAATGTATGTGAAATGTTTTGATACAGTAATGTTTTACTGAATGTCACTTTTTGTCATTTTCAAATTTCCCGCCATTCCGTCCCCCCGTACGTCCTGACACTTGCAGGGGACGGAACCCAGATGAGAGATGCCGGCATCCGCCGGATTACATTGCCGGGGACACTGCAGGAGGGACATCGTGGGAGCTCAGGACAGACAAGGTAAGTGATCGAGGGATCACGGAGAAGCATGGTAAGCCCGAGTGTAGCTCGGGGTTACCGCTTGTGGTACTGAAACTTTACCCCAAGCTACACTCGGGAATACCACCAGGGAGGCTAAAAGACACAGGTGCAATGTATGATCTATTTCAAATCTTAAAATTGCAGTATGGACTACAGTAAGGTGTATGCAAAAGAATTAATGTCTCCTTCTAAAAGAAAACTAAACAAGGGGCTTTAAATTCTACCCAACAGTAGGAGAAGGCATCATCTAATCAACTCTGCATGCAAGCATAATCCCTTGGATTTCTGTTCATACATCCATCACTGCTAAACTTCAATTCATTTAAATGCCCTATATACATCCCTCCAAATCATTGGATGCATGTGTTCTAATCACCTCCATGACCACAGGTGTATAAAATCAAGCACCTATCCATGCAGACTGCTTCTGCAAACATTTGTGAAAGAATAAATCGCTCTCAGGAGCTCAGTGAATTCAAGCGTACTGTGATAGGTTGCCACCTGTGCAATAAGGACATCTGAGAAATTCCCTTGCTACTAAATATTCAAAGTGGTAGGCCACGTAAAATGACAGAGCGGGGTCAGCACATGATGAGGCACACGGTGCACAGAAGTTGACAGCTGTCAGCAGAGTCAATAGTTAAAGACCTCCAAACTTCATGGAATGGGTTTCCATGGCCGAGCAGCTGTATTTAAGCATCACCAAGTGCAATCAAAGCGTCAGATTCAGTGGTATAAAAAACGCCACCACTCTAGAGCAGTGGAGATGTGTTCTCTGGAGTGACAAATCATGTTTCTCTGTCTGACAATCTGATGGACATGTCTGGGTTTGGCGGTTTCCAGGAGAACGGTGCTGGCCTTATTGCATGGTGCCAAGTGTAAAGTTTGGTGGAGGGGGGATTATGGTGTGGGGTTGTGTTTCAGGGGCTGGGCTTGGCCCCTTAGTTCTAGTGAAGGGAACTCTTAAGGTGTCAGCATACCAAGACATTTTGGACAATTTCATGCTCCCAACTTTGTGGGAACAATTTAGGGATGGCCCCTTCCTGTCCAACATGACTGCGTACCAGTGCACAAAGCAAGGTCCATAAAGACATGGATGAGTGAGTTTGGGGTGGAGGAACTTGACTGACCTGCACAGAGTCCTTACCAAAACCCGATAGAACACCTTTGGGATGAATTAGAGCAGACTGCGAGCCAGGCCTTCTCATCCGACATCAGTGCCTGACCTCACAAATGCGCTTCTGGAAGAATGGTCAAACATTGGGTCAACTCAACATTGAACCCTACGGCCTAAGACTGGGATGCCATTAAAATGTGCGTGTAAAGGCAGGCATCCCAATACTTTTGGCAATATAGTGTGTAACCTGATCAATCACTGTTTTTCGTAGAAATTATATTTCTACATGGCAAATAATTTACTAGCAGGTGTAGTAGAGTAATAGAAATCCAACAAACCCAACAGTCATGACATGCATGCTGCTGATTCTGTATAATTGAATCACTAATTGAAAGGGGCATGTTCAAAATAATAGCAGTGTGGAGTTCTATTAGTGAGGTCATTCATTCTTTGAAACACAGGTGGCAATTATTTCCCTTATTTAAGGAAGGAAGGCAGCAAATGTTGTACATGCTGGTTACAGTGCATTACTCTCTGAAATTCTGAGGAAAATGGGTCTTTCCAGACATTGTTCAGAAGAACAGCGTACCTTGATTAAAAAGTTGATTGGAGAGGGGAAAACATATAAAGAAGTGCAGAAAATGATAGGCTGCTCACCAAAAATGATTGAAAATGCTTTAAAATGGTAACCAAAACCTGAAAGACGTGGAAGAAAGCGAAAAACTACCATTCGAATGGATAGAAGAATAGCCAAAATGGCAAGGACTCAGCCAACAATCAGCTCCAGGAAGATAAAAGAAGGTCTAAAGTTACCTGTGAGTACTGTTACAATTAGAAGACGCCTATGTGAAGCCAAGCTATCTGCAAGAAGCCCCCGCAAAGTCCCACTGTTAAAAAAAAATGTTTTTCAAAGAATGAATGACCTCACTAATAGAACTCCACACTGCTATTATTTTGAACATGCCCTTTCAATTAGTGAATTAATTACACAGAATCAGCAGCATGCATGTCATGACTGTTGGGTCTGTTGGATTTCTATTACTCTACTATACCTGCTAGTAAATTATTTGCCATGTAGAAATATCATTTCTACCAAAAACAGTGATTGATCAGGTTAGTGATGTCTGACTACTATTATTTTGAATGCAACTGTGTGTATGTATATATATATATATATATATATATATATATATATATATATATACATACATACATACACATACATACACAGTTGCAAGAAAAAGTATGTGAACCCCTTGGGATTATGTGGAGTTTTGCATGAATTGAGCATAAAATGTGCTCTGAACGTCATCTAAGTCACAACAATGGAAGAACACAGTCTGCTGAACATAATACTACACAAACATTAGATGTTGCCATGGTTTAATTGCACATAAAATGTAAACATTCACAGTGCAGGGAGGAAAAAGTATGTGAACCTTTGGACTTAATAACTGGTTGACCCTCCTTTGGCAGCAATAACCTCAACCAAACGTTTCCTGTAGTTGCAGATCAGACCTGCACAACGATCTGGAGTAATTTTGGACCACTCCTCTTCACAAAACTGTTTCAGTGTAGCAATATTCTTGGGATGTCTGGTGTGAATCGCTCTCTTAAGGTCATGCCACAGCATTTCAATCGGGTTGAGGTAAGGACTCTGACTGGGCCACTCCAGAAGGCGTATTCTGTGCTGTTGCAGCCATTGTTTTGTTGAATTACTTGTATGCTTTGGGTCATTGTCCTGTTGCATCACCCATCCTCTGCGGAGCTTCAGTTGGCGGACAGATGGTCGTACGTTTTCCTGCAAAATGTCTTGATAAACTCTGGAATTCATTTTCCCATCAATGACAACAATCCATCCAGGCCCTGAGGCAGCAAAGCAGCCCCAAACCATGATGCTCCCTCCACCATGTTTTACAGTGGGGATGAGGTTTTGATGTTGGTGTGCTGTGCTTTTTTTTCTCCACACAGTGTTGTGTGTTCTTCCCAAACATCTCAATCTTGGTTTCATCTGTCCACAGTATATTTTGCCAGTAGTGCTGTGAAACATCCAGGTGCTCTTTTGCAAACTTCAAACGTGCTGCAATATTCTTTTTGGACAGCAATGGCTTCCTCCGTGGTGTCCTCCCATGTACTCCATTCTTGTTTAATGTTTTCCTTATTGTAGATGTGTCAACAAAAATGTTAGCATGTGCCAGAGATTTCTGTAGGTCTTTAGCTGACACTCTGGGATTCTTCTTTACCTCATGCAGCATTCTGCGCTGGGCTCTTGCAATCATTTTTACAGGACGACCACGCCTAGAGAGAGTAGCAACAGTGCTAAACTTTCTCCATTTGTAGACAGTCTGTCTTACCGTGGACACATGAACATCAAGGCTTTTGGAGATAATTTTGTAACCCTTTCCAGCTTCATGCAAGTCAACAATTCTTGATCGTAGGTCTTCTGAGAGCTCTTTTCTGCAAGGCATGGTTCACATCAGACAGTGCTTCTTGAAACCAGTAAACCCAAAACAGGTGTGTGTTTTTTAAGGGCAGGACAGCTGTCAGAAACACATCCAATATCATCACACTGATTGGAGTCAAGGTTGGCTCACTCCTGGCTCCAATTAGCTCTGGGAGAAGTCATTAAGCTAGGGCCTCACATACTTTTTCCTCCCTGCACTGTGAATGTTTACATGTTATGTGCAATTAAACCATGGCAACATCTAATGTTTGTGTAGTATTATGTTCAGCAGACTGTGTTCTTCTATTGTTGTGACTTAGATGATGTTCAGAGCACATTTTATGCCCAATTCATGCAAAACTCCACGTAATCCCAAGGGGTTCACATACTTTTTCTTGCAACTGTATATACACATACATACACACACACATATGCACACGGTATATCTGCCAAAGGATTTGTAATTCTGTACTGTTCTGTAATCCTCCTTTTGGGATACATACGCCTCTTTACATGACAACACCATTTACCTGATGGAGTTAAGAACTAGTTGTGTCACCCACCTGCCAACAGCTTGCTATCTGGACAGTGAAGCATCCCCAACACACAAGTCACAGAGTTCGATCTCCTCCTATCAGCTGTCCCTGTCAGCACATGCGCATACTGCAAGGCTTAACTATTGGTGCTACCCCTCCCTCTCCCAGTGTGAGTGGCTGCTGTGCTGTGCAGTGATATAAAAGCAGAACTTCACCCAAAAGGGGAGGTTGTTTTTCCTCCTAATACCCCCCCCCCCCATTTTTTTTTACAAGTATCCGCTCCCACTTCCAGATGGATCACCTCGGCAAGGAGTCATAATTGACTGCCCACAGTTAACATGCCAGCTCCTGAACACAAAGATTGGCAAAAAAGCTGGGTTTACAACTGCCTAAAACATATGTGCTGCAGCAAAAGGAAGGACCTTAAAGTGTTAATAAACCCAGAACCCTGCATTCATTAACTCAGTAATATCTGGTCTCCCACAGTACACAGAACATGGAAATGCAATTATTTTAGTAAATATAAACTGCTAAATACCCTTTTTCATCAGCAGTTAGAGTAGTTTTGTGACTTCTATTAGTGTCCAGCAGAGCACTGGTTAAAGCTTGTAGAAGGAGTTTGCATTCTCCCCTGATTGTCCTATGAAGCTTCAGGACCCTGACCTTCTGTCTGGACAGTGCTGATTGGCCCTGTGCTGATCACATGCACTCTTCCAAGAAAATAAAATCTCTAGCAGTACACAGCAAACTGAGCATATGCAGCTTGCCCCCACTGCTCTGTTCTATCAGCAGATGAATTGGGGACTATGAAAGAAGGGGAGGATCAGAGAAGACAGGATCAAACATCCTTTTTACACAATGCAGAGGAGTAACCCCTTAGGCTTCACAGTGAGTATAACAAGCATTCTTTACTACATATACAGACTGATTTTACTGTTGTGGGTTTAGTAACACTTTAATGCCCACATGCGACACATATGCTTTGCTGAACAGCCAACGTTTCTTTGCTGAGAGAACGCTCCCAGCACAGAAACCATGCTGTAAAAAAGACATTATCAGGTCCCTTTAAAAATTCTGAATGCCAGGGTCAGGAAGATCTTTTTTACAGCATGGTTTCTGTGGTGGGAGCGTTCTCTCAGCACAGAAACATTGGCTGTCCAGCAAAGCATACTGATCACGTGACCAGTGTGATTGGCTGTCACAGTGGTCACATGATCAGGAAGGGGTTAAGACAGATTTAGATATTTATTTACAAGGGCGTTACAGGGTGCAGCTGTACCTTGTTCATGAGAGAAAATGAGACCTGATCAAAAAAACTTCACTATCCATTGATAGGGAACTTGGGAATGACAGCTAAACCACAAAGGGAGTTGCTTTTGTTTATACCATAGCAAGGCTTAGGCCTGCTATACATGTTAAAGCTTTCCAGCAGGTTGAATGAGAGAAATCAATTTATTCCCCCATCAATGCTCAACAGGTCCAAAAAAAAAAAATTATTAAAAAGTATTGGCACGTGCTCATCATGGATGCCATGGTGGGCAATTTTGTCTCGACTAACTCATTGTTCATGGTGGTATTTACACAAAAGTAAAATTTTTGATTCTTGATCGAATTCACCCAAATCATAGGAGGGTTTGAAATAAAAAAACTTTTACAAGGGGAACTAAAATGGATCTACCTTCAAAAGGCCACGCAACCTCCAGGTCTAATTGAAGCTATAGGTTTTAAAACCTTCTGGAGGGTTTTGTGTCACGGGGTATGGAAAAATAACAATCAGGGGGCTTTTGTTTTGCCGACTTAGACAATGTTTATTATTTTTTTGTATTGCTTATATATGCAATATTTCTGTTATATAGGGTTCTCTTATCTTACCCATTTGTTTTTCTTTTTATGTGTATGTTGTGGCTTTTGTGGCATTCCCACATCTCTCCCCTCTTTTTTAAAGCTTGTGTTGCGTCATTCCCCCCATGCACAGGCTGCCTGGGTGTTTTTGCCTTGGGAACCAATGGGAATGGTGGTAATTGTGGGCTTTGTATGGCCCGCTTCCTCTTCCCTTCTACTGCGTCATCTGATGAGCGGAGATGGTGCGTGCCAGTGGGCATCCTGTGCGTGACATCATTCCGCATCACAGATGTAGTGACTGGGTTATGTCATCACAATGCATTAGCAATTACTGTGGCTTTGCCGCTGATACACGCACATACAGTGCATCCAGAAAGTATTCACAGAGCTTAACTTTTGCCACATTTTGTTTTGTTACAGCCTTATTCCAAAATGGATTAAATTCATTTTTTTCCTCAACATTCTACAAACAATACCCCATAATGACAACGTGAAAGAAGTCAGTTTTGAAATATTTGCAATTTATTAAAAATTAAAAAAAAAAAAAAAAAAAAAGTACCTAAGTATTTACTACCTTTGCCATGACACTCAAAATTGAGCTCTGGTGCATCCTGTTCCCACTGATCATCCTTGAGATGTTTCCACAACTTGATTGGAGTCCACTTGTGGGAAATTCAATTGATTGGACATAATTAGGAAAGACATAAACCTGTCTATATAAGGTCCCACAGTTAACAGTGCATGTACAAAACAAGCCATGAAGTCTAAGGAATTGTCCGTAGACCTCTGAGACAGGATTGTATCAAGGCACAGATCTGGGGAAGGGTACAGAAAAATTTCTGCAGCATTGAAGGTCCCAATGAGCACAGTGGCCTCCATCATCCATAAATGTAAGAAGTTTGGAACCACCAGGAATCTTCCTAGAGAGGGCCACCCGGCCTTAGAAGGGCCTTAGCTAGGGAAGTAACCAAGCACCCGATGGTCACTCTGAAAGAGTGGAGAACCTTTCAGAAGAACAACCATCTCTGCAGCACTCCACCAATCAGGCCTGTATGGTAGAGTGGCCAGACAGAAGCCACTCCTCAGTAAATGGCAGCCAGCCTGGTGTTGCCAAAAGGCACCTGAGGGGCTCTCAGACCATGAGAAACAAAACTCTCTGGTCTGATGAAACAAAGATTGAACTCTTTGGCCTGAATGCCAAGTGTAATGTCTGGAGGAAACCACCTGGCCAATTTCATCCCTACACTGAAGCATGGTGGTGGCAGCATCATGCTGTGGGGATGTTTTTCAGCAGCAGGAACTGGGAGACTAGTCAGGATCGAAGGAAAGATGAATGCAGCAACGTACAGACATTCTTGATGAAAACCTGTTCCAGAGTGCTCTGGACCTTAGACTGGGGTGACGGTTCTTCTTTCAATAGAACAACCCTAAGCACACAGCCCACATAACAAAGGAGTGGCTACAGGCCAACTCTGAATGTCCTGGAGTGTCCCAGCCAGAGCCCAGACTTGAACCCGATTGAACATCTCTGGAGAGATCTGAAAATGGCTGTGCACCGACTCTCCCCATCCAACCTGATGGCGCTTGAGAGGTACTGCAAAGAAGAATGGGAGAAATTGCCCATAAATAGATGTGCCAAGCTGTGCCAAGCTTGTAGCATCATACTTAAAACAACTTGACTGTAATTGGTGCTAAAGGTGCTTCAACAAAGTATTGAACAAAGGCTGTGAATACTTATGTACATGTGAGTTTTTTCATATATTTTTAATAAATTGCAAAGATTTCAAAAAAACTTCTTTCACGTTGTCATTATGGGGTATTGTTTGTAGAATACTAATGAAAAAAAATCAGTTTAATCCATTTTGGAATAAGGCGGTAACATAAAATGTGGCAAAAGTTAAGTGCTGTGAATACTTTCTGGATGCACTGTATGCAAACAGCTTTACCTCCATATTAATTCCCTCTTACATTGTTACTTACAGGCTACTTCTTTATCTCTTGGAAATCTGTACCACCAATCTAATTGCACAGACGGGTATGATTACATGATTATACTATTAGAGAAAGACCTACCTTGTTTGTACATATACTTTTACGTTATTTACAATTATCAAGAGCTTTTTTGTGTCATGTCTGTATTAGCTATATATATTTCATTTGCAGGGATGACTCCCACGGGCATCAGCGGCCATCAGGACACTCTTCAGCAGATCCCTTCTGGGAGTTTTTTTGTATAGGGGACACTGCAATATCTGTGTTTAGTGTTGGTTAGCAACGGCCATTTGTTTTTATTTCAACGGCTTTGCTTGGTCAAAAATGCTCTCTGAATAGTAAGTGGTTTACAGAATTTTTGTATTATAATTTTTTTTATTCAATATTTGCAATGCAGTGCCAATAAAGTCCCATTTGGGGCTTTGTATAATAACAGGCCCATCCATGCTAAAAAAACAAGGATGGAAGAGACTCCCCTGACAGCTATTATTCTGACAGCTGCTGGTGCTGCAGCTGTCAGAAAACTTAGAACAATGAGCTGCACTTGATGGGCTGCAGTCATCATTTGGCTAAGCATTTTCTGCCCAGCTCCTTCGATTTTTGGATCAAAGTTTGTGGAGCCTGGTGGTGCCAACACAGCCGCACACTGCTCAAAACTCAGCTGATTAGTGAAACTTTAGTCAGAAAATAAAGTCCTGCTAGATCACTTCAGGCTGGCACCTTTTGCAGGCATAGCTATGTAAACCACTAAAAATAAGTGCCTATACGGTTTAACCACTTGCCTACTGGGCACTTTCACCCCCTTCCTGCCCAGGCCAGTTTTCAGCTTTCAGCGCTGTCGCACTTTGAATGACAATTGAGCAGTCATGCAACACTGTACCTAAACAAAATTTTTATAGTTTTTGAGACAGATAGAGCTTTTTTTTTGTGGTAGGTAATTATTACTGGGATTTTTATTTTTTTGCTAAACAAACAACCAAATATTTTGAAAAGAAAGTTTTAGTTTCTGTTATACAATTTTGTAAACAAGTAATTTTTCTTCTTCACTGATGTACGCTGATAAAGCTGCACTGATAGGTGGCACAGATGGGCACTGATAGGCTGCACTGATGGGTACTGAGAGGCATCACTGCAGGATACCGAAAGGTAGCACTGATATGTGGCGCTGATGTGTACTGATAGACTGCACTGATTGGCTGCACGGATGGGCATTGAGAGGCAGCATTGATATGTGGCACACAAAGGCAGCACTGATGGGACTGCACTGATGATCAGTGCCCTGATTATCAGTGTAGATATCCCCTCTGAGGATTACTGCTCATCGGCTCTGCTCTCCTCTCCTCACGTGCTGTCAGCGTGAGCAGCGGACTGCTGATAACCGGCATTTCCTGTTTACATGTGATCAGCTGTGACTGGACACACTGATCACATGGTAAGGAGCCTACGTCATCGGCTCTTTACTGTGATCTGCTGTATACGAGGGACCGTCGCACTCCCATAGGGGATGCACATGCGCAGCTAGAGTGGGAGGACATCATATGACGTCCTCCCAGAAAAAGAGAGCTCCCGTCTGTCTGTCATTTTCCAATATGGCGGGCGGGAGGCAGTTAAAATCCAGCTTTACATTGTCTCACCTTGCTATGCACATACCCAGTTGCTCTCTATTTTTGGCAATCTGCTGACAGACTAAAGATTTACTGCTGCTCCGTGGCTCTGGCCTTGAGGAAAATGGCAGCCTCCAGCAAGAAAAAACAGGCAATTTACAGCATTTGTAGCATAATTAATGTGAAAGGTATGTTCCTTGCTAAAGAACATTATTTTTTATCAATTTGGTATGGGTAAAGTTCCACTTTAAGCAGAAATAGGTCAAAATGTGTATGGCCAATCAGCTACCATTTAACATATTGAGAGCCATCTGCACTCTGTAGGTGGCTACATGTGGATCAATTGAGATAATGGTTTTTCAGTACATGTTAAAAAAAAAAAAAAAAAAGCACAAAAAAGTAATACATATGTTTGATCAAACAACCAATAAAAAAATTTCAGACATCACAAAAAAGCACAATAGTTGTGACATATTTTATTCAGAGGGAAACAGTTTGCATATGTAGTGGCACTATTCAGTTATATACACACACTTTTCATGAAACATAATGACTGTTGCAAGAGTCCACTGAATGCATAATGTGCGAGTTTCAATATACAAAGAGAACTAGTGTTAGGAAAAGGGACATCCCTCTTTTGTCTAATTTACATGTAACGCTATGGAATACTGATTAGTCGCTCCTGAAAACATTTTAATAAGCAGGTTGCAAGGAGAGGGAAATGAAAATGATTAATACTTTCATGTTCTCCACAACCATCAAAAACGTACACAGGAATACAACTCTAAATAAAAAGAAAAAAAAAATCTATTGCACTCACGTGTAAAAGGCCATGTGGCCCCATACGTTTGACACTGCACTATTTTTTGTAATAAACATTTACAACACGTTTAATAAAACACAATAGAAGTGCAGTGTATTTAGGAATAGGCACCTACTCACAATGTAAAAGTTCAGATAAGTCTCTTCATAGTTTCATAAGGTCTACTGCTAAGCTTTGGGCTTTCTGGTTCCCTTGATCCTCAGTGCATTGGGAGAGGCAGTTTTTTTGGCTACACTCCCTTAGTGACCTGTAAGGTAGTCCTGCGTAGAGTCAGAAGCAAAAGAATCTGCATCTTCATTATCAGAGTCATCACTGCTGTCATCTGCGGCTGGTTCGCCAGTTAGTGCAATCCGTGCATAGTCGTCCGTGTCTATGGATTTGCAGAAGTGAATAGCATATTTTAGTTTCTCCTCAAGAACCTGCTTGCAGGAATATCTAGGAAGCTTCAGCAGAAAGAAGCATGTGTATGATTCTGGAAGGAAATGATCTGGAGGATTGTACTTATCTAAAACCTGTCAAAAAAAGGAAACACAATGAAACTGAAAATCAACATTTGTACACTTTTCACTAAGTGAATTCAAAATATTTAATTAATTCACAAATTTTTAACTCCTCCCATTGTACACATCGCACAGTGCTGTGAACTGCATTGCAATAAGTTCACTTTGAAGTGTGCCTGAGGCCATGACATGCACATTAAAGTATTCACATATTCAACAAGCACCATAAAGCAACAGACAAGCAGACAAGCAAAAAAGTGATTTTAAATGTGCCATCACTGACCTCTGTAGCCGTGGGCACTGTGGAACAATTTTTTCTAAACTTTCGCAGCAGAAGTCTTGCAGCACTTCAGCTCACCATGCTCTACCCTTGCAGCAATGACTACACAGCATTCCAGCTATTTAATCTCTCATGTAAGCACATAGCATGTGATCTGGGTGGTAGGAGCAGAGGGAGATATAGCCTCCCACAGACTGGTCTTAAACTTGACAGCTTCTTTTATTTACATTGAGGATGAATAACTCTACAGTGCTTGCAGCTACAGAGGTTACTGAAGGCTTGCTTTAAAAAGGTCAATACTCGGTAAGAATATTATTATTAGTATTAGTATTAAACAGGCTTTATATAGCACCAACAGTTTGCTCAGCACTTTAGAATATAAAATATATATAAATAATATATATAAAACTTTATCAGTAGTATGGTATATAATAGTTTATGCTTTAATCACAGATCAGCTTGTTAATAGTCTTCAAAGTAGCCACAGTTCACCCAAAACGGAAAAAATATGTATGTAAATGAATAGAAAACTGGCTAAAAGATCATATTCAAAGAGTAGTGGTTAATGATTCATACTCTGAATGGTCTGGGGTCATCAGTGGTGTACCTCAAGGTTCAGTGTTGGGACCCTTACTTTTTAATATATTTATAAACAATATAGGGTCTGGGATTAAAAATACCATTTCAGTCTTTGCAGATGACACCAAGCTGTGCAGTGGAATAACGTCCTTACAGGATGTCTTCAACTTACAAGCCAACCTCAATGCGCTGTGTAATTGGACAACTATGTGGCAAATGAGGTTTAATGTTGATAAATGTAAGGTTATGCACTTGGCTAAGAATATGCATGCATCATACATACTAGAGGGGATACAACTGGGGGAATCAATGGTGGAGAAGGATCTGGGGGTTCTGGTAGATTACAAGCTTAAGAATGTCATGCAATGCCAAGCTGAGGTTTCTAAATCCTCTCTTGTATTAAGAGGTATAGACTCCAGAGGAGATTAAGGGGGATATGATTAACATGTATAAATACATCAGTGGTTCATATAGTGAACTCGGTTTAGAATTATTCACCCTAAGATCATCACAGAGAACAAGGGGGCACTCTTTACGTCTGAAAGAAAAGAGATTTAATCTCCAAACACGGAAAGGTTTCTTCACAGTGAGAGCTGTGGAAATGTGGAATAGACTCCCTCAAGAGTTGGTTCTGGCCAGCTCAGTGGATTGCTTTAAAAAAGGCCTGGATTCTTTCCTAGATACACAGAATATAACTGGATACTAACATTTATAGGTAAAGTTGATCCAGGGAATATCCCATTGCTTCTCGGGGGATCAGGAAGGAATTTGTTTTCCCTGCAGGAGCAAATTGGATCGTGCTTTGCTGGGGTTTTTGCCTTCCTCTGGATCAACTGTGGGTATAGGATTATAACTTTTTTTTTTTAATGGTTGACCTGGATGGACCTTTGTCTTTTTCCAGCCAGACTAACTATATAACTATGTAATTTCTTTTTACATGGACCTAATGGTAAGAAATAGATAAGAATGGCCAAAGAACATTAACATGATGTAAAAACAAATCCAGCATTACCTGAATGACAAAGTCTCGACCTCTAAAGTCAGCTATTGTCCTTGGAAGCCTTGTCCTACCCCAAACAAAGCGAAGAAACAGGGAGCGCTCTGTATTGGAAAAGGACTCCATTACCTCCCAAAACCACTGAATAAGAGAGGCAGTGGGCTCAATCCCCTTGTATGTGGCTACTGATTTCAGAAGGTGGAGAGGAATATCTGGACTGCCACACACCTAAAAAAAACAAGGGAAATATTTAATTTTTTTTTTTTTTTTTTTTTAAAAGACCAAAAACAACAGCAACAAGTAGAAATGTTTAGGAGGGGGCTTGCACAGTACCGAACTGTCAAGCACAAGATTTCATATTACACAAGATTACTTGCCCACAAAAGTGCAGGCTACAAATGCATTTTGCAGCCTGACAACCATCTTGCTTTCAATGAGTTCCCAATTGATAATTTCAGCATATAATGGTAATTTGATTAGAAGATGGTTGTAGATATTTGGTGACCTACACATATTACAATACAATAATATGAACATACTATGTAAGCACATTCTCACATTCACATTCTGCTTATACAGTCTGACAGCTGTCTGTTACGGCCCTATCCACTGGTACAGTAAGGTTTACCCATCATGTTGGTTAAGCCACCTACTGTAGCCAAAACCCCAGTCACTGAAAGGGGGTAAACCTTTATAAAAACAGGCATGGCTTTCACAGCATTGACAGGGCCTAATTTAACCTACCAATTCACCAATATGTCCACTTACCAATCTCAGAGATTTTAATATAAATGATCTGTAGCCTTGTTCATTTAAAAAGGTTATAAACAACTTGGTTATTCCAAATATCCCCTTAATCTATATCAGAATACCAGATCCTTATTCTATCCTTCTATATGTGGATAATAAAGTTGCTAGAAGTTTAGTCAGCTGCCATCAATATCAATGCTGAATGACACAAAGCTGAAGACTAGAAAACACTTTTTTGAGCATACAACACCAATCTAATACTGTACCTCTGATGTGTATCCCATGACCTGCTGGTTGGTGTACTAATCCTGCCTTCAGTGATACCACATACATGCCATGACTGTGATCTTCCAGCACTGTAGTGATAAGAGGCTCCAAAGGATCAGGCCCCACAACCCCCCCCCCCCCCCCCCCCTTAATTCTGTCCCCTAGATCATTCACAAAACTGCTAGTATTACTCTTAGACCACAGTGCATTCTGCAAATGGAGAAAAGGATAGATGAATGAGAGGACCCCTCTTTTTTTATTTTATTTTACACATTCTATGATAATACTGTGAATGCCAAAGAGGATATGAAAAGGGAGAGAGAGTTTCATAATTCTTCACAGTCACAGCCTCTCATCCCCACAGTGCTGAAAGATCACGACTGTGGGGAGTATCTGGTTTCACTGAAGGAATGACTATTACACTAAGCAGTAGCAAGCAGAAAATGGGATACATTATTAAAGTGGTGATGTATGTCCAAAAAATATTACTAGACTGAAATATGTCATTACTTTTTATTTGTTTTAATGCTAAACAAACAGAAGTACACTAGCTATGGCTTGGGATAAGCAAGCAAAGTGCTGTTTTCAAATTACTAACTTAATAAGTACCACAACCATGCCATAACAATGGGAAGAAACATGCATACCATAGTTTCAAGTTCATAACCCGTAAAGAGAGAAAGAAGGGGCACAGGAACAACACGTGCCATCCCTTCACGGACTGCTGCAACCTGTTCATCAAACTCATGCAACCTGAAATAGGAAAATGTGCAACATTATGTTTTGAAAAATTTATTTTAAAGCAAAATATAGATGTATTGTAAACAGTAGCTTTTGTATTTTCAATAAATGAAATATCTAACCAATGACATATGCGGAGCAAACTAGGTAAGGTTAAATATACTTGCTTTAACAGGGGTTATCGAAGTGACAAAGCAGGTTAGTTAAAAAGTGCACCAACCCATAGCAACCAACTAGAATTTAGTTTATTGTAGTCAGATGCATTCTGAATGCGGAAACCAACATAATCCATTTTGTATATTTCTTTATTAAATAATACAAAAGTGTTGATTCAGTATGGTCCACATTATGCTGTACAGATGCACAAATTACTATGATTTTTTTGGTTGTTTTTATGAACACTCTAATGAAAATGCCTTGAAGCAATACACAAAGCAGCAATCATTCTAAGCTTCTACTGTGATTATGTACTTTTGTCTCCATCCAGTGACAGTGCTATTAAAATGCATCTGGTCTCAAATGCTACCCAGGACCAATGCATAGCCTCTTTCATCCCAATGTCACTTGCCAACATCGGTTTGTGTAGCAGTCTGATAAAAAGAAAGATGGTAAAAGATGCAGACAGAGTTGGCAGGAAATGAAGAGAAACCCTCTGCAAATTTTAAGACTACTACAAGGAAAGGATTAACCAAGTTTGCCATTAAAACATTTAATAAAAAAGGCTCATCTGAAAAGCCTTTGATTTACACTAGGCCAGGGCACCACTGCTCTTTAAAGTCAATATGCCTAATACGGAAAACTGCCCACTGAGAGGCTGTTGGCACTCTGACACGAGTCTTTAAAAAAACCCAGAAAAACATTATTTAACCACCCAGCATCATAAACAAAGAACCCCAATGAACCCCAAACATTAAAAGATTTCAATTTATAAAAACAGAGATAGTCCTGTTAAAAAAATTTTAATTCCTTTGTTCTGCATTCACTTCAATAAACCTTTCAGATTGTCAACCCTAAAATTCTTGCATGTAATAAAATAACATTCAAAGTAAATTCTCCTCTCTTATGGGTCATACACATACACTGGCAGGGTGTTGTGTCTGCTGGTAAACCTGCAACCTGTTACCTTCCTAATTAAATCACAAGATGCTTTTTATGTTGTTGGTTCTGTTTAGTTTAAAAGGTAATTATTAAACCTTCCAAAATATTACACTTGGAAATGTTTGTACTCACTGTAAAATCCTTTTCTTTGGGTATAGTGAAGGACGTAGGATGTCTCCCAGCCCAGGATAACCCCTCCTACGACCAGCATGCATTAATTTTGTAGCACACATAGCCGAGAGCTAAGAACAAATGGTGAGACCTCAATGGACCCCATGAAAATTAATTTTATGATCAGTACAAAAACATTTTGAGAGCTGCTAAAAGCAGTCCAACTAACTAAGGAGGCAACAGGCCCAAGAAAAAAATTAAAAAACAACAGAGAATTGGGGACTGCCTGCAGCTCAAGGAGCCCCCTAAAGGACCTTGCATCCAAAGCGGGCTTCAAATGAGGCAGAAAAATCCACCTGATAGAACTCAAAGAATGTTTGAATAGAAGACCAGGTGGTAGCCTTGCAATCTAGGAAACAGTTGCTTAATGCCCGAAAATCCCCAAGAAGTGCTCACAGATTTAGTAGTGTGCGCCTGGCCAGTGACGGGTGTAACCGGATCCTTGCGACCATAAGCTTGAATGATGGCCTATCTGAGCCATCTAAAGATTAGGGAACAAGAAACCAGGGTACTCTTTTGGGGTCCATCTGGGATGACAAAAAGGGAATTAGTCTTTCTGAACGAAGCAATGGCTTTATCCAGACAATGGAGGAAAGTTTAATTTTGACAGAATAATGTTCTGATTGAGGTGAAAGACAGAAACTACCTTAAGAATGAGGCTACCATCTGCCCCAGGATTCTCATGAAGAAGCAGTGATCCGTGTGGCTTCTGGAATGAGAAGTTTGAACATGAGGCCACAGAATCTACAGTTTCTCCTGGGTAATGAAGACCTTGGCTTCAGAAATGTTCAGGACCAGTCAGTGTTCACCAAAACCTCTAATGCAATTAGAGATACATTTTGTCTGACAAAGCTCTCACGGACTGTTCCCAACACAGGATGTCTGGCCATACACATAGATTTTTTTTTCTGTTCAGTCTGCAGGCTGAATAGAAAAAAAATCTAACAGATTTTTCTATGCCTGCTACACAGTGCGGATGGACGACTGTTCCGCTGTGCCAACTGTATTTTGACAGCCGGAACTGCCAGTTGTTAAAATACCTAAACAGTTCCTGGATCTGGCATGGCAAACCACAGAGCGAATTTCATAACCGGGCCAGAAACAAACTCACTTTGTGTATGGCCAGCATTAGTGTCCTACAATGGAGATGCTATGAGAACACAGGAGAGTTCAGGAACAATCTGCTCCTTAGGATTCTAAAGCTGGGTATACATGTACACTTTCTATCATTCTGCCAGCAGGTTAAGTGGGGGAAAAAAAAAAAATGCCAAAAACTGACAGATCCCCACATGAACACAAACGATGAGTGATGCAGGGATGTCTCCCATTGTGCTACTGTATTCGGACAGTGGGACTGGGACTAGTCCAGCAGGACTGTTCGAAAGAAGCAGGTTGTTAGACCGGCTTTTGTTGAACAGATAGTGGTACACACGTACCAAAAAGATGGCAGGTTCCTGCTGAAACAGCAGACTTTTTCTACGTGTTTACTGGGCTGTACATTGAAAAAGATGGGTTCTCTTGCTACCAATAGCATCTTTAATAATGTCATCGACAGCTGGTCTGAAGGAACATCCATTAAAGGCCATGGAGATGACATATTTCCTGCACAAAGGTTCCGCAGTCATGTACTTTAGCCAAGGTGTCTCAGGTATATTCACATACATGAGAAACATGCAAGAACTGAGATTGGAGGCTTCCAGCAAACCATCATCACAGCTAAACTGTAATACTTTCCATGCGCAACTGCAGCAGAGGGTAGGTTCTTGGTTTTTTTTAAGGGATTTAGAGAAGTCAGACATGGTGTGACAAAGTAAACTCACAGCTAGGACCAGATATAGAGCAGGACCCGCCAGGCAAGACAGGGTTTTCCAAAAACTTGTCAGTTGTGTCCTAAAGACAGATGCATCCCCCACCAGCATAGTAAGCACCTTGTTTAGGTGAGATATGGCCAGATCCACAGTGAAAACTAACCATTTCGAACCAAATTCTTAACAAGCATTTGGGGGAGCAAAAAAATTATTTAGATGCTTCCAGTCTACACAGAAAAAAGTTAGAAAAGCAGGTGAAAAGGGAACGTCTTTTGCAGGCTTAGAAGTTTTAAATGACCCAAGTCACTGTAGGTGGCCAGCAGATCGAAGAGTTCCACGTGGCTCTTTGTAAGCAAGAGCAGCAGTAGGCATATTCTTCCTTGATGCAATATGATGGAAAAGAGATCGCAAAGGATGTGCAAGATACTCCACTGAGTGGAGTACGTCGCTGCTCAGTCCCACAGAGTCAACCTTTTTGGAAGTAAAAACCCATGAGAATGGGGAATCAAGGCCTCAGTAACAGATTAACATGAGGTAACTCCTAATGTTCAGCTTGATCAGCCTAAATACTGAGTGAGATTTCAAAGACAAGGAAAGCACTGATGCAATGCAGGCACCTCTGGTCCTGGAACAACGAATGTTTATCAAACTGAGTCTGGGAAGTTCCCCACAGTGACTTCTATGCTATCCCTGCAACATCCAGTTCATCAGGGATGTGGTTCAACACTCCAAAATCCAGGTTGTGGGTGGCCAACCCAAACAGTTGCTGATTAGGAAGGGAACCATCAGCAGTATAGAAAAGTCTTGATTGAATTTAAAATCTAAAGAAAAAAAGGGCTGGCCAAATAATAGGATAGTCTTTACAGTAGAAGAGATGAAGAGAGGCTTTTCATCCTTCAAGGACACTAGCATAAAACTGATGTTTGTGTCCAATCCTCTCATAGGCAGCAATATACCCCAAAGATTTAGGACTCTGTGTCCCTCAATGGACGAGAATTTTATTTTATTTATTTATTTTTAAAGGCAAGCGTTCATTCAGCCATATCAATCAGAACCGGACATGTTAAAATATCAATTTTATTTCAGAAACTTCAAATCACAACTTTACAACTTAATGATATGTTAAAATGATTCATTTCAGAGATAATAGGTGGGAATTAAATTAAATCACTTTTTTTATTAATGATGGAAAGGGTGATGAGTGAACACCTTTCTGCTTAGAAAGACAATGATGTGCTTCACAATAGTCCCATTTGTTCCCAAGCCCTTTTACACAGAACTATGGCTTCCATGTGTTGCTTCCATGAGAACTGTAAAAATGAAAACATTTGCATGCAAAATAGATAAATGGCTCTGTAATTGCAGTTCAGTAGATCACTGGAGCATGAAATAATTATGAATTAGGACTTTTCACTATATATTGTCCTAAAATATAAAATAAAACCAACAAAAATTTCTGAAGGAACGAATATGTGAATGCTGTCTTTTAAAAAGGCATTGCTGCTCCTGGAAAAGAGTGCAGATAAAAGTCACATTTCATTAAGCTGAAGAATCTGTGAGTACAATAGTTTTGGACAGCCACAAATGCTCATTATCATCTTCTATGAAACTCCTGCATATTCTGTTCTTTGCAAGTGCACCATAGACTGCATTCTTACTTGGGATGAAGGAGCCTTTTTTGTTTGGTTACCTGAATGTGTATTCCTATATGACTGTTGCTGAACATTTCTGGAAGAATGCATGCTGATGAACTGGTTATTATAATTAGGACTCTCTTAACCTCTGCTCTTTGGTGTTCACACTATACACTAGAACTCTTCATACTGGCCGAATGTTATGGACAGTGTACAGTTTAAAGTTGTAAGATACCTACCTGTAGCTGATTGCAAGTCTCACATATTCTGCTCGATTCTCAAGTGTAATGTGAGTGTGCTTGGAGCTTAGCTGGATATCTTGACCACTTGCACTTGGCACTGTAAAGGGGAGAATCATAGCTTCGAACTCCTCGGAGGTGGCCTCATTGTCCCTTATGTACATCAGTCCAGGGATAAAATCCTTATCCACCTTAAAACATGGGAACATCATTTACAAAAACATGTACAAATTCAGGGATTAAACAAAGTGGACTAGTATTGCTGTTCACCTTTAATAGTATTCAGATATTGTGAACTGTATCAAACAGAAGTTCATTCTGATTCTCTTTACAGTATTCATGTAAAAGACTATAATCCAGTTAAATCATGAACTGGTCTTTTTTAGTTCTCTACTTCGCATTTGAATGCCTAAATATCCTTTGCGTACCACACATCCGAAGGGCTAATGACAGGATCCTATCAGCCAAATATTCCCCATGAGTAGCTAAAAAGATGGCCAGTTAGCTCATTGAGAATGATGGGGACTAAACTATAAGTCCATCCTCAAACTTGTTGCTTACCATCAACCTCTACTGCAGCTTTTATATGACAACATGGAAGTGTTGGACAAGCTGGAACATTTCCCAGCTATGTCACTGATAGGGAAGGAGGGATGGAAGCCCACTCTAATTCCAGCCAAAATTTATTTTTATTGGATAGAGTTTTACCACAGAAAATAATAACATCCAATTAATTTTGTGCAGGTCTTACTTCATAGAGTAATATCTGATTGGTTGCTGTTGGAAGGCAACATTGTTCTTCGGACATTTATGGATTTTTACTGTCTAGCTATCAAAGGGCCATCTGGCCTGCATCATGGAGCACCAAGTGAATCAGTTGACAGAGCAGGGTGTTTGTAACAAGGGGTCACAAATGGGAATTCACCTCCCGAAAGATGTTCTCGCATAGGCCCCCACCCAATGTGACATGTGGGGGTAGAGAAGCATCAGCCCTGACCTCCTGGTGATGTGAAAAATCAAAAAGATCGATTTCCTAACTTCTAACAACATCAAAGGAGGCCAGATGTGGGCTGTGATGCTGACCTAGGTCAAGACAATTCATGCCAATATAGCAGTGCCCCCTGGTGGGGACAACATACTTCTTGGAGGATTCAAGGTACCACATTACTTCCTGGTGATTGGCAATGACAGCCCCTTATAATTTATGGATGGCAACTCATTGAACAGAGGACTATATAGGCCAGGCCATGCGCATTGAATGGGTATTGCTTGAGAGTGGTATACCTGTAAGGATCAGCCATGGCCTCCTTCTCTTTCTCCTTGAGCCCAACTAGAATACGAGACACTGAGGATGGAGTTGCTTAACGCATCATCTCTGCTCTTTTATTTCCATATGCTATACAATATTCGTTTAGATTTCTCTGTTCGTGTTTTTATTACTTTATAAATAAATACGACTTTGCTTCTTTGAGAACTGTGTTTATTATTACAGCTAATATTGTAATATATTACTACCATCAATATTCTTAGAGCTTGGATGTATTAGCTAATTATAGGGACCAACAAGATAGTACATATTTCTAATATAAGTAGGGGAAAATCCAAAAACCAACCACCCCTATTTATTTCAGTTTCCATAAACTATTGCCCTTAAGAATTGGCACCTTTTACTGAATAAAGAAGTTTGTGGTTCAGTTGTTGGATCAGGTCATATATTGCCACCCTTGCACCTATTAACATTCAACAGCAATATTTTACTGCATAAATAAGAGACCATCTTCTAATATGCATGTATAGAATGATCTAGTAGTAGTTAGTCACAATCAACTGGACTTGTTCTATAATGTTGAAGAGGTTTTCTAACTTACTGAGCCACTTCTTCAGATCCTAGGGTGTCAGAAAGATACCCCAGCATTTATGGTTACATCACAGGACATCTTAATCCAACCATCATGGAACTTGTAAATGTCAGCTGTCCAAAAGATGAGAGATGTGAAAGTTGTGGTGCCATCCTGTCCTAGTTGTTTGACCCAATTGTCAGAAAGCCTATATAGAAACGAACACTTATGCAAGCTTCCGGCTACCATATCGACCCCCTCATCCGGCTCTTGGATAGGCTTCAAAAGATCTTCTACATTAGAGTATAAATCCAGTTGAATGTGACTATCTTCTATTAGATATATCATGACCTGGATAAATGAGAACCCTCACAGACATGTATAGAATTACCTCACTGAGGTCTGCAATTGTCAGATTCATGCCTGCTAGCTGCTTCCACACTGGTTCGGCCAGATTAAGACTTAGCGGACTCCCTGTTCGAATTGCAATTCCTAGAAGCACTCCTAGAATGTAAAAGGACACATAATTTAATGGTGGATGAGCCACTCAAGTTTAACCAGCTCAGTTTTTCCATGACAAAACATTGTAAGCATTTTGCAATCTGAAGCTGGTAGTGTGCAAAGTCTGATAATCACAAATGTTTTCTCAAACACAAACTAAGACATGAAGAGAGGAGGGAAATGAAGATTGAACAGAGAGAAAACAATTCTGCATTATGTCAGTCTTTCTCGCATGTGATCTACATAGTAGCAGGCCTGAAAGGGTCTGAGCTTCACAAAGTTAGTTCTGCTGCATCACAGATAATCATGAAAGGTATGCAGGGTCACTAGACGAAGG
Organism: Staurois parvus; assembly: GCF_062004578.1. NCBI lineage: Eukaryota > Metazoa > Chordata > Amphibia > Anura > Ranidae > Staurois > Staurois parvus. The sequence continues at coordinate 5,359,778 of NW_028318430.1, forward strand.
TGAAAAGCTGCCAGCTTGTGCATCTGGGAAGAAATCTACTACAGGGAAATCAACCAATGTAACACTGACATTTTCTCTTACCAGTGATCAAGACGCATACAGAAACGAACTGGTCTAACTAAAATTATACCAGGCTTTAAATGCAAAGTGTCTGACTTCAGTATGTTTTCTTCCTCTAACCTGCTTTATGCTACCTTGAACACAGGAAAGGAAAAACTTGAAGGAAACAAAGTCTGATACGCCATACATGACAGCCAAAGTATATTAGTATTTGGGATGTTCATCATCTATAAGCATTAAAATCACCCAGTTTCTTTCAATTCTTCTGCCCCCAGTATCCCAATCCATCACTAACACTCATCAAAAATATGTATCGTGTTAATGCAGTTCATGAGCTTAATAAATGTCAATCTAGAACGTGATCAGAAAAACGTCCTCTGTAAAATCCATTTTTTCTTTACACTGCACTTATGATGGCCAACAAGCCTGAAAAGGCTGTATGCAGTTGGAAATAGGTGGCTCTATAATATTAGAATGTGTTGGAGCTGTAAACTGGTGCTTCTGGGTGCATTAAAGGCCCAGAGGCAGGCATAAAGGCATGATTTGCATGTTTCCACCAACTATTTGGTTCACTTCCATCACAAATCCAAATAATAGTAGGATTTCTGTACATACCATAAAAGTTCATGCCCTTTGCAAAGACATGGTTACTTTATCCTGAACTGTCCCACATTACAGGGACCAATAAGTGGTGTCACCTCACTTACATCACTAACCCCAAAAATAGGATGACAGTGTTTGTTGTTAAATGCTTTTCTTGGAGTCCACTGGCAGACACAAGAAGTCTTAAACCTTCAGCTTACAGGAAGAATGGACCCCAGCAAAAAAAAAAAAAAAAAAAAAAACCTGTATGCCAGCCTAATACCCAATGCCTGTCTGCCTCATTTCTTTTGCTAGTGCCCTAGGAGGATGGACATTTTTTCTTTTGTTCCACTGATTTAAAACTTAAGCTGGCCATACGCCAATTATAATTCAGCTGGGCCAGTGAGAACCATCCAGATTTTCATCAGTGTCTAGACTCTACATGTAACAGAAATCAATTGTTTAATCCACTTCTATTAACGGGACATATTGGAAAATGTTCCATCAATGAGTGCCTACAACCCCTGATTAGTGTATTCTGACAGCTGTGCATGTGTACTACCAGAATACCATGTCTCAGCGGGGGGGGGAGGCAATTTCTCCATTCACCTTGTTTGTAAGGCAGGAGGAATCTTTTTTTTTTTTTTCCCTAGATCAGTAATTTTTCCTTGCATAATGTTTTTGTTAACATTTTAAGAACATACAAAATGTGTACAATCTTCAACAAGTAAGACATAGCCATTACTTAAAAAGTGGGGATACACGAAGATTTCAGCGGCCAAAACATATCGGCCGAAAATAGCCCTATCGGTATTCTGCCGATAGGAAAATTTTAGCCAATGCAGGTGTTGATTGGGGGCTGTGTGTACTGCAGATGTGTGTGTGGGGGGGTGGGGGTAGCTGAGAAAGGCAGGAGAGAAGCAGTGTATATAGTGAGCTACCGTTAAATGTCACGGACAGTTTTTAAGTGTAACTACTGGCTTTTTTTTCCCTTTAGTATAGCTCCAAGAAGGAGTTGTCATTCTCCCCACCACTAAAAGAAACTAAGGGGTGGGGTCACCACGTAATCTCACTGGTGACCCCACCCCTTTATTTCCTTTAGCTGTGGGGAGAATGACAGCTCCTTCTCGGAGAGTTAGTGAAGGGCAAAAAAGCCTGGAAAATCTGCCTGATGCACGCCCCTTGATAGTGCAGACACACAAAGTATGCTGCCCATTAGTGTAGACAAAAAAAGAAAAGAACAGGAGGCGCCATATAAGTGCAATAATTGGATGCTGTATTTAATAATATAGGATTAAAAACACTCATAAAAGGCAAAAAAATGACAAGCTCATCTGTGTAGGGGTAGAAGGCCACTCCTCTGCATCCTGCAGGTACTGCCCGTCAATCACTTAGGGTGCCATAGGTGTAAAGCTGGAGAAGTGTGGAGCCGTGTGAGCTGGTCAAGAGACCCCCAGATGTCATATGGATGCAGCAGAGCCAGTCCAACGCCACCTGGACCAGGAAAAGTCTGCACCGGCAGAAGTGACATCACCAGAAGAGGCAGATGGCCAGATGTGGAACACAGTAGACACAAAGAACACAGGCTACATTCTTGGAGCCTCTAGCTCCTTCTACAGGCCTGGTCAGTGGGGACTATTCCTGGTCCAGGCAGCGTTGGACTGGCTCTGCTGCATTCCCCAAGACTTTTGTGAAAATGACCTATGTGGCCATCTGGCCAAATCCCCTCTGCCTGTGTTGGAATTTGAACTTGGTACTTTTGGCACTTCACAAGCTGCTATCATTGGCATCACTCTTTTTGCTCTGACACAAGGTAATTTTCCCTTTTACTGTCACCTCAGTTATATAAGAGTCTGAACTAATCACTATCATTCAAGGAACCCTTTTTGGTCCTACATAGGCGAAAGGTGGTAATGATGCCTATACCTTCTTTTCTCTGAATTTCAAGTCCCTGGTTCCTGTTATGTTGGGCCTGTTTGCAGTTATTTGCTGCGTTACCCACCATTCATTTGGACTGCTTTAAGCTTCTCGAAGGTATAATCCTGTGTCATTCAACGGGAGAATGAGAATTGAGGCACACAGGTCCCACTTCCTTAGACTTTATGATCATGCTTTTGGTAATGCTTTCCTTCAAAACTGAGGCACACTGGTAGTAGGAAGGGTTTTACCCTGGGTAGGCCTCAGTATTTTGCTTCACAAGGTTCCTGTAGGTAGAAGTGCAGGCCAAAGTTTAAGACTCCCCGTGTCCCTCAATGGACTCCAATTTTCCGGTAACTACATGAATCCTATAATTTCTTGGAATTGGTGGTAGAAGCGAGGCATGGCTTATTGGTCCCCTTAAATAAACACATCCAGGGAATATCTGATTGCCTCTCGGGGGATCAGGAAGGAATTTTTTTCCCCTGCAGGAGCAAATTAGATTGTGCTTTGCAGAGTATTTTTGCCTTTCTCTGGATCAACTGTGGGTGTAGGATTAGAACTTTTTTTTTTTTTTTATGGTTGAAGTGGATGGACTTTTGTCTTTTTTCAGACAGACTATGTATGTAACTATGCAACAAGGGAGGCACAAATGCACATACACCCCCCTTCCTGAACCGATACTCACCTTGACAGTGTTCTGTCATTTCTCCTGCCTTCATTGAAGCTGGCAACAATAACAAGTGCTTCTATGTAAGGGGAAACATGCAATCTCTTCCTGTGTGACAGTGCTTGAGTCTAACAGCCAATCTCCAGACCTGAACCTGTCACATGATCAAGGAAGGAACTTTTCTGCTTTTCTTAGGAGTATGACACTAGGGATTTTAGGGCTGGTGGCAATAAAAGCAGGAACGGAAATGGAGAGGCAAAGTGCGTATCATAGGATTGGGGAAGGGATGGGTTTACAAAGACACGAACATATTCCTCAATGGGTAAGGTGACAGTGTCTTCTTAGGCCCATTAAACTGTCAGATAAACTGCAAGAACAATAAGCACTAATTAGGAAAACAAGAAGGAATATAAAATAATTTACTTACCTAAAAATCTAAACATGTTCATGTGCAGAGGTGTCTTGGCTGCTGGATTTAATAGGAAGCAGTCTCGATTGGCTCCAGACTCATCCCGTCCATTAGGTGTCACAATAAGAAGAGGAGTGAGGCCATTCTGAAGTTCTTCACACATTTCTGCAATGGATTCACTGTAACCACCACCACAATCATCCACAGACTCACCTAGAAAAAAAAAAAGTAACTTATACACATTAGCCAGTTCTCGTTAACCACACTCCATTCTTTTCCACACTACCACTATTTCTAAGTAAACAGCACATACAGATATGTGCAGACTATGTACAGAAACTCAGCGAGCGCTTGAAAATCATACAGCAGCAAAATGCACTAAAAAGGAACCTGTAACCTTCAGAATAGCATAAGTAACATAGGAGTACAGCACTATAAAATCCTATACACAACTGATAAATGCATAAAGTGCCCAGTGCATGTGAATCAAGGAATTTATATGTGAAATAAAAAGATATATATAGAAAAACGGACTTGTGTGTAATTAAAAATGGTAAATATCAATAAACAATGAATGAATGTCCCATAAACAGTACAAATAGTCTTTAATTGTGGAATAATTCTTGTGCTTAGAAAAAGGAATTCTGTATTCCAGTACAAGTATAATTTATATAAGCAATGATTCGGTGAAGTGCGGAAGGTGGTAAAAATGCACACTCACCAGATGTGCATTTAAAATGCGCAATGTATAGTATATGATGAAATCTGCCAGAGGTCCCCTTTAAGGTGGAATGGATGTACAGCCTGGTAAGGATATCACTCCTCTGGATACTGGGGCTGCTTATGGCCTGATGTGCTCGTCTTCCTTTCTGTGTCACAGGTCTGGTTTTCTCCTCCTCCAACTGAGTCCTGCTGCTAGGAGGGCACAGGTCAGGTGCTGGGGACTCTGCTGTCTTCCTGTCCTCCACATAGACAGACCTGAAGAAGAGGCGCAGTGCTGCAGTGTTCACTGTAAGAATTCCAGGTGACATCAGGCCATAAGCAGCCCCAGTATCAAGAGGAGAGATATCCTTACCAGGCTGTACATCCATTCCACCTTAAGGGGGAACCTCTAGCAGATTTCATCATATACGATGCATTGCGCATTTTAAATGCGCATCTGGTGAGTGTGCATTTTTACTCCCTTCCGCACTTCACCGAATCATTGTTTATGTGAATTATACTTGTATCAGAATACAGAATTCCTTGTTTTAAGCACAAGATATGTACAGACTGCACAGAAGAATGCCTTTGCAGCTTTCCAAACAAAATAAGATGTTGCATTACAATAAATGCATAATTTTGTGGACAAAAAAATTCCTCACAAATATATTTTGAATGTTTGTTACACAAACACATACTGCATATCCCCAGATAATTTGCAGCACATGAACTATAATAAAACATTTCAGCTACTGTATATGCTAAATAATTACTAGTAATACAATATCCAAACATTACCAACAAATTTGACCTTCCAGACGCGATGAGGTAGCAGAAGGCTGTCAGGACTAAAGGAAGTCATTTTTGCACACATCTGGCCAAAGACAGATTTGGTACCATCTGGTCCTGCCAAACCTCCTTTACTCCTTGAGCGTTTGACCTAGGAAAACAAAAGTAAAGAACACTTACAAGATCAGCCAGTTGTCAAAAAAGATACGACTCTAAATCCATTTAACACATAAAGGAACCAAGCAAGCTCAAAGTAGAGCCATCAATTATTATTATGGTGCCTGTTTTTTGTTTTGGGGTCCATTCACGCATGTAGGTTCAGGAGTTGTAGCGCATTTGCAGCAAGGCAGCTCATCCATTTTGAATGTACCCTTACAGCACCAAAACAAAAAAAAAAAAAAAAAAAAAAAAAAAAAACACATTTGCAATATTTTACCCTACACAGTGCACTACAATGCACATCTGCATGCTGTAGTGCAGGTGTACTCTTTTTTTAATATTTTGGTGCATATGCCTGTGCAGTACTGCAACATACAAATGTATTTGAATGCAGCCTTAAAGGGTAAGTCCACCTTTGGGAACATGTTACATGTTCCATCCGTTTTTAGGATGGAACATGCTCCCAATGCTGCAGCAGCTGCCCGATTTCCCATACAAGTTATGGAGATATAAAAGCACCCTCTATAAAATATAAGCAAATAATAAGGGTCTGCTGCAGAAGCATATGTTCAATGACTTTCCATCACTTAAAACCTTGTACATGAATGTGACAAAGCCCAGTGCCCTGAATCTGAGAGCCATTGTTGCCTTCCACTGTGCAGGAATACCAGGCTTTACCCAACAAAATTGTCTGATGGTGGCACCATTGATAACCCAAGTTATTGTGCACCTACCTCCACTGAAAAAACCTAAGCAGTAGGATGTTCACCTAATGAAAACATACAGCTGTGCTCAAAAGTTTGCATACCTTGGCAGAAATCTTGAAATTTTGGCATAAATATCAAAAATATGATTGATCATGCCAAAAAACTGTCTTTTATTCAAGGATAGTGATTATATGAAGCCATTTCACATAGTTTTTGTGGCTCCTCTTTAAATCATATTGATAACAGAAATCCCCCAAATGGCCCTTATGAAAAGTTTACAAATCCTGGCCTTGGTACAAACACAAAGTGACACACACACACACACAGGTTAAAATACCAATTAAAAGGTTAATTTCCCAAATCTGACTTTTTAAATTGCAATTAGTGTCTGTGTATAAATAGTCAGTTTGTTAACTCTTACATGGATGCACTGAGCAATGGGAATCAGAAAAAAAACAAAACAAACTGTCAACAGACCTGCGTAACAAGGTAACGGATCCTTATAAAGATGGAAAAAGTTATAAAAAGATGTCCAAAGCCTTGAATATGCCAGTCAATACTGTTCAATCACTAATTAAGAAATGGAAAATTCAGGGATCCAAGTACAGGTAACCAAGAAAGACTGCAGCCAAACCTTCCAGAATTATTCGGGATACAGGGGTGTGGAAATTCTTGAAAAAACTATTTGTCCAGGGACTAAATCGGGGCCCCAATCTACTTGTCCCTCATGACAATCTGCTTGTCCTGATAATTTTTTTTTTTTTTTTTTTAACCAAAACCGTATTTAAATCGCAGGTGATTTTAGGAACGTTGGGTGGGCTTTTAAAAACAAGAGAGGCTTTATCGCAACCTAAACATGTAATATTTTTACTATTGCGTTGTTTATGCCCCCCGCCTCTCTCCTGCACCGCACCCGGGGACTAGCAGGAAGGGGAGAGACCTTGCAGTGTGATGAACAACGATTGGCTGCTCATCAGGAAAGGGTGGGGCAGGGCTTATACTTTATCCCTTTCACTGCCAGAGCCATTTTTGAGTTTTTTGCACACGTTTAAAAAATAATTTTAGGCCTGAAGATTACAAAAAACTCCCAAACATGATATATTTTCTGAAAGCAGAGACCCTAGAAAATAAAAAAAACAGTGATAGTTCCAATTTTTTTATGTCCCATGATTTTACCGCAAAATTGTAGTAAGAATTACAAGTAAGTTAGTTTTAGGGCACAAAAAAGCAATACATTACCCAATTTTTTTGTAAAATATAAAATATGAGGTTGCAGCGAGTAAATATAAATCCAATAGTAAAACCTTAAATTTGTGCGCATTCGTGAAATGGCGACAAACTTCAGCACCCTATAATTTCTATAGTTCGACACTTTTAAAGCTCCTTATTAGGTCACCAGTATAGTGTACGTAGGAAGTCTAGTGCTATAATTATCGCTCTCATTCTGGCACGCGTGGCGATATGTAACATGTGTATCGCAATCGACGGTTGCATGCGTAGGCGCCCCAGCGTGTGCTTTTACGTTTGTAAGTGTGTACATGTGGAGCCCTCAATATTTTTTTTGGGGGGGGAAGGGGGGAGGGGGATGTGCTTGGGTGTACCTTTCATTTTTTACAATAAAAAAAAAATTTTTGTTTTCACATCACATGGGGGACAAGTGGTGACAGATTCTCTTTGAGACATCAAAGGTCTAAAAAATTGTGCATGTCTCCCCTCTCCTCCACTGAATGTAATGTGGTGCACATCTGCACCATATTGCATTCATTCCTGGGGATTTCATTAATATCTCAACGGGACCCGGAAGTGACATCGTAACGTCAATTCCGGGTCAACACAAGAAGGGGAGGGGAGCGGACTTGTCCCCCACTCCCTCCGATGGCGATTTAGGCCCACAGATGGGCAAGCGAAGCCTAGGAAACCTCACGTTCGGGGCATGGAGAGGCTGGCACTATGTGAAAGCAATCGGCGGCAGTGCTGCTGCCAATTGCTTCACCGGACAGGTGAGCCCACTGCCTGCAGCAGGGCTAAAAGAGGAAAAAAAACTACCTGCCCGGCGCACGTAACTACATGTCCTGGGCGTCGGGCGATAGGTATCAAACATCCCTGGGGATACAAATAAAACCCTACAGGTAACCTCAGGCAATTAATTTGGAACACGTCTCCAAATGCACCTTTTATCGGGGGGATGGCGGGGGGAGTATAGTGGTACAGATGTGCCTAAAGTCATCAAGGTAACTGACAACTATCAACAAACAGTAGATGTATTATCACCTAGCAGTTAGACCAAAACTTGTTATGAAGTCTATACTGATACAAAAATACAGAACTGCAACATATCAAAGGCATTCCCCAAGATTACCATACCAGTACACAACCTGCAACATGTGAAAAATATAATTATACCCCTGTTAAAAAGCATATGCTGTAGTGCAAGGACAGACGCTACACAAATGCATTAAAAATAAACTACTACACGCTCTACACATGAAGTCATGGAAGAAGTAGAACATTGAGGTACAGAACAGACACCACCCAACTGACATGAAAATGAACTTAGGGTTGTAAATATAAATGTTCTGCAACACTCCACACGAAGTGAAGCAAATACAAGACATTCAATAAAATGCCCTACACCTCTGGAGTAACTGACTTTCTACCCATGTACAAAGGGAGCTATGGCAAGGTATAACACCGTGGTTGAAATAGATACCACAAGAGCTAAAAAAGGTTTAGTGTTAATAGTTACATCATTACATTAGTGCTGTAGAGCAAGCATAGGGCTAGAAACTGTAGTCTAGGATGGATAACACAAAAAGTGCACAAGGACCATACAAGCCCGGTAAAGGTCCTAGTGTTAAAATCACTAACTGGCTGCGCCACTCTGAAAAACAAAAGTTGCCATGCCGTACACAAGAGACACATGCAAGACAAATAACTCTAAAATCAAAATCTAAAAAGTCAGCAAAAACCAGACTGTCCCAACAAACAATCACCTGCCATTTTATTATGTACACTTTGCTAGTGCCAAGAAACTACCTCCCACATCATTACACCACCACCACCACCAGCCTGAACTATTGATACAAGTCAGGATGGATCCAGGCTTTCATGTTGTTTATGCCAAATTCTGACCCTACCATCTGAATGTCACAGCAACCAGTCTACCCATCTCTTCTGATCTCTGACATCAACAAGGCATTTTTGTGCACACAACTGCCACTCACTGGATATTCAGTCTTTTTTTTTTTACCATTCTCTGTAAACCCTAAAGATGGCTCATCCCAGTAGATCAGCAGTTTTTTAAATACCCCTTTCTTCCCCATTCTGATGTTCGATTTGAACGTCAGAAGTCATCTTCACCATGCCTAGAGTTGCTGCCATCTGATTAGCTGATTAGAAATTTGTTTTACCAAGTAGTTGAACAGGTGTAACTAATAAAGTGGCTGGTGAGTGTACAATCATCTTAGATAAAGCACAGCAATACCCCAAATATGTGCCCACTAAAAAAAATAAACATTTTCCATTTCCAATTTTTGAAAGCCAAAAACATAAAAGCACTTCAGAAACAGACACAATACAGAAACATACCTGTATCCGGTTTAATTCAACCACTGGACCATGCTGGCGGTCTCGTACCATTGTTGCCTGAACAACTTTCCGGAATGCAGCCTCCTAGCAAATTAAGATTTCAAAGTCAAGCTAAATTCATAGATGACTGACCCTTTAATGTGTGCTTTTCATTAGCTTTTTTTACCATGCCAAGCTTCTAGACTGCGACATTATGATCTATGTGCATGTTATTATCATTGGCATACTTTACATAAGCGTGGGACTATTAGTTCTGTGATATCTTTTATTCCCTTCTGGATTATACTTCTTTGCTATATAACAGATAAGCTTTGTAAGTTTAGTAATTTAACCTTAAAATGAGCTACGTTGCTTTTTCAATAAAGTTAAGTGGAAAAAAAGTATGAACGATAGGAATTTAACTAATACATGGTTTATGTAACATTGCTTCATAAGAATTTACTTTTGATTACAGCAGGAATTCCTCTGGCTGGAATATATTAAAAGCTATTATGATTATCAGTGATCCATTAAGTAGTACCACATCAAAGAGGCTCTTTCACAGACTTATAATTTTACTTCAGGAGTAGTTAAAATCCTAATAAATGTCACATTTTTAACTAAGCAAATGTTCCAAAAAGCCGAACAAAAACCATCCAAATTTTAAATGTACCCAAATGTGCACCTGCCTGCAGAAAATATCAAGTAATCTTTTACTGCATTTTACCCTACTTTCCTGCAGAGCCCCAGGGACACTGCTCCTATGCAACCAACTTGGATGTTTTTTAAAAATGCTCTTCATAATTTCCTAAATGTGTAATTCAGTTTGCCGCTTTCTTCATATTTACTTTGAATCTTCCCTCAAATTCAGAGTAATTATACTCAAACATTACATCTTCTGCAAAACCTTCTAGGCTCTACAGTTCCCCAAACTCCAACCTATTATTAAGACATGCCACTTTGTAAATTTGGCTTCTTTGTGCTGAAAAGTCTGCACTTGTTCCACAGGCTCACTGACAAACACTGGCTTTTCTCCCCTCTCAGGATTACTTGGATGGACCGCTGTCTTTATTCAACCTTACAACACCATGTAACTACCTCCTAATGGATCCAGTTAGATAACTCTACTGTACTCTATAGCAAACTCCTTGAACATCACAACTCAATAATTACATTAGTATAACTTGGCAAACTCAGATGGTCATAGATGTCACTTAGACTAATTTAAGTTAAAGCACACCCATGTTTTTTCCCATGCGGCAACCAACAAGTTTGCTTTAAAAGCAGTCCCATCAACTGCAGTAAGCAAAGAGGAATATGGGGTACTTCAGGTACTATCGTCCTTTCCCCCAATTGGCAGCACTGGGTGCTTGGCTACTCTGACACCCAGCCCTATACCATGGAGGAAGGGAAAGAGGCCTAAACTTATGCAGGCTCAGTTATTATTTGGAAGTTGCACAGGGTTTAATCTCTTTGTTCCCACCATCTAAGCAGAGCGGCAGAAGAAAAAAAGGAACACAAGTATGTGACGCTGATGGAACCCCAAGTTCCCCTGCATAGGCTAAGAACATACTCACTTTAAGTACTCATCTCCCTCGACGCCCACTAAAAAATGTGTCTAATAGTTTTTGCTTCTCCACTCTTAGTGTCTAGCCTCTGTTCCCCTTCATTCTCATAAAAGACAGCTCTAATGTAAAGAGCTTGTCTAATTTGTGTGATGGGTAGCTTTAAGCTGCTTCTAACGGAGAGGAGCGGATAGGGTATTAATCGAATGCTATGTATACGAATGTATTATCACTTGTACCTTTCCATGATGATTTTATGCACCATTTAGGTGTGTTTTATTTATTTTGTGTGACACATTGTTTTGTTTATATGCGGATTGTGATTTATACCTTCAGTGCATTATTTTGGGGGGGTGTTGTAGCACTTTTGTGTACAGTCCCATTTTTGGACTCCTGGTCATACGGTTCATTTTGTCTTCCACATCACTTTTAGATCCAATTTAGGATCTTTTTGGGTACTATTGATTTGTTTGGTCCCATTTGGACCCTGTCTTGACACTTTTATTTATTGTATTGGCACATGGTTGTGTGAGTGTTGTTGACACCTGTCATTATTATCACTTTTCATGATTGATTTATATATATATTTTTTCCACATAATGTTTTTTTATTATATGTTTTATTCACTTATCTGGGGTTTCACATGGTATTAGCACCACATCATTTTTTTGTATTATTCACTTATGGATCATTAGGTATATGATTGGATGTTGGCAGCTGTACCTCCTTTCTTAATATTGTAGGGACTTCGTTAGGAGCGCAGGAGGTTCTTTACTCTTTTTTTAGCTTTAAACTGTTTCTAAAGGAGAGGAGTAGATAGGATATTATTCAAATGCTATGTATACGAATGCATTATCACTTGTACCTTTCCATGATGATTTTATTTTGATTGTATGTCAATACTTTCCTAATAAAGCTTTTTTTGTGGAATAAAAAACAGCTCTAATAGACTGGTACATAGTTTAAAAGTTATTTTCAGGTTTGCATTCAAAAGAGCTTTTATGCAGCAATGACACAATGATCTCAAAAAATATTGATCAGTAATTAAATCAGCACTGCATATATGTATAATGTGCTCAACATTGTTATCTATTTTGGCATACTTGTCAGTTTGCAGCTTGCAATCTTAGTCATATTGTACACAAAGTAAAAGGAACATTGATCTTTAAATGATCTGAAAGATGGGTACATGTAAATATATGTAAAAAGAAATACTTTATTCTATTATATACTGTACACATAACCTTCATATTCAATTAAAAAAAAAATGTGTTGAATTAAAGAAAACATTTTTTAAGACACAGAGCCTTGAGCACAGGTTTGTATTTGTATCACAAAGCTCTCTCGGTTTCAGGGGTCATCGGGTACTCCAAAAAAAACATGGTGCGTTTACCAAATATTAATACCCACAGCTGTGTTTTAAAACACTTCTTCTCAGAAAGATAACCTACAACCTCCCGATCCAAGCACGAGTTTCCAAGACCTGTCCCAAAACTTTGCCTAAAGCAAAGTCATTCCTAAACTGAATAATATGCGGTCACTATATATATAAAAATCATCATAATACATTTTTAATGTATTCTGCCTATAAATTTTCCAAACTCTAGACCAGAGAAAATAAAACCGTTAGTAAGGATGACAGGTTAGAATTTATCTCAGCTAGTAAATTGTCTCCTCTAATTCAAGTTCCTCCCCAGGACCCCGAAAGCAAAATATCCTCCCATCCTCATCTGCACAAATGCGAAAGAGGTTTGGCATTTACAAACAACTTTTTCCATGTCTTCTGGACATCCAAATCCAAATCTACTGGAATTTTTGATTGCCAAGTTTCTGACAGACTTACCACCTACAGTATCCCAGTACAAACTGCACCTCAAATATGTCTAGAGTGCCTGGCAGAACCTCCAACTCCCTCTACTGCTACCTGCACCTGTTCTATTATGCTCGTAAAGGCATATTTCTCCAGTGGAATGACTCTAAACCTCCCCCTCAGTGGACTCCTGGAGGAAGCTTGTAAATAGTATGGTGCCTTTATAGAAAGCCACAAAGTAGGGGTATGATCAAGAAATTAAAAAAAAATTTGAAATTAGTGACAGAATGATTCTCGTTCTACCTGAGCACATTTATGTGTATTCTCTTACTTTCACATTGCCATTAGTCTGCCTGCACCCTGGTCTCATGCAAATATGTTCTAGTCTAGTCTATACTTCATTTATTTATTCTTAAATTAGGGTCCACTACTTTCTAATTAATATTCTCCCCCTCTCCTCACCCCAACCTGAACTCCTAGTGACCCACCTACTTTTAACACCCCCACTCTCTTATTCGACTTCCTTTATAGCCCCATTTGGTATATCATTGGTATTGGTCCCATCCTATGGTGCAACTGTAGAGTTACATATTTTATGGTATATTTGTACCTTTCCTTGCGATATAAGAATTCCACGGAGAGTGTCAAACCCAACAGAAGGACCATGGCCAGTCTCTTCCAGTCGCCCTTCCAAATCAAACATAGGGATGCATGGGCAAAACAATTCAGAGATGTGATGGAGTAACAGCAATCTATTTCTCAGACCAATAATTGCAATCTCTTGAAGATGGTTATATTCCATTGGAACCTGTAAAAGGAAAATGCTTTTTCAACACATTGTTACAGTTAAAAAAACAACAACAAAAAAAAAAACGTCAAATGTATGATAAAGGACAATACCAGTTCAAATAGAAACTCTTAGTCAAAATGAAAAAAAACAAACAAAAGTGTTGGCTTCTTATCATTTAAATTTTTTCCCTACAGGTGTATGCCATAATATACTGCTGCACCAGGTCTAAGACTATAATTAGGTCTATTTGGCTCCTACATTGCACCTATCTAGAAACGTCTGAAACCTATAAGCTGCCTTGACATTCCAATTCTACTTACCTAAAAACATGCCACTACTACAGCTGAATATTGCAAATTTACATAGGATTCTGTGATGTATCAATGTGTGACAACACCCAATGCAGGCATTCCTACTGCCAGACTGATCTGAAATTTTAGCGGGAATCTGTCTGCTGCATGGTTATTATAGAGAAGGATTTTATAAAATATGTATGGGAGAATATGTGTGGACAATTTAGGACTGCAAAGCACCCATGCCGATTATGCCCTTCTTGGGTTGTGTAGAATTTTCTGAGACACATATAATACTTCTTTAGTGTCTATAGGCAATTTTGCAAATGAAAGAGCCAGTGAGATAAAAAATAAAGTGTGATTTTATTTTATCACACAATGGCTTAAAATAACAATGAAATGCGAATCATGAACAGTTCAGAAATATCAAAGCCGAAGTTTAAAGATGTGTCACCCTTATGTTCATTGTCTCATGCTTCTTCCATGTTCTGTTCGTCCTTCAGAGTCTTTCCGGAAGTGGACGTTAGTGACTATTTCTTGTCTTACAGCATGCACCTGTTCCAGCTTCTCAGGTGTGTGTGTGTCCCTGCATCTCCTAAGATGCCTTTTTATGATGCAAGTAAGCGTCATAATTTGTGATCTTAGAACCTTGTATGGCAATCAATACTGCTTAGCAGAGCAATTCATTGAAGGGAGGGGACGTTACATATATGGTCTTTTGATTGACAGGCCCATATGTAGTGACCATAATGAGCTGGTGATGTTACATCAGCTTGCTCATTTGAGCAGTCACTGATTAAATAATATAAATTAAATACATCTCAATAATGTTGTATAACCAGAAATCTACGTATGTAACAATATTACCAACTTATAAACCAAACTAAATACACACAGATACTATTAGAATACGTTATGTACCGTATTTGCCGGCGTATAAGACGACTTTTTGACCCTTGAAAATCTTCTCAAAAGTCGGGGGTCGTCTTATACGCCGGTAAACATGTTTAGGGGGGCTGCGGCATTAAGTACAGGGGTTTGCAGGGGCTGATGTCTCTTACCTGGATCCAGTCCCACGACGATCCGGTCCAGGAAGCGCGGCGTCTCCTTCAGTTCGGCCACTGGATGTTCGTGCAGCTGCTCGGCTCCGCCTCCTCACCGGTGATTGGCCGCCAGAACTGTAGCTCAGGAAAGGCACACAGGCGGCCAATCACCGGCGAGGGGGCGGAGCCGAGCGGCCCCGCGAAAATTGAGTGCCGGAGCAGCAGGTAAGTGTTCTGTGTAGAGGTGCTGCTGCAACCACATATGCTGGCTGCAGCAGCACCATACGAGAACAGGGTCAGCAAGTCTCAGTGGGAGGAATAGTGCCCCATCATTGGTGTCACTGATACCAATGATGGGGCACTATTCCTCCCACTGACACCAACGATGGGGCACTATTCCTCCCCCCCACTGACACCAATGATGGGGCACTATTCCCCCCCCACTGACACCAACGATGGGGCACTATTCCACCCCCCACTGACACCAATGATGGGGCACTATTCCACCCCCCACTGACACCAATGATGGGGCACTATTCCACCCCCCACTGACACCAATGATGGGGCACTATTCCACCCCTCACTGACACCAATGATGGGACACCATTCCTCCCACTGACATCAATGATGGGGCACTATTCCTCCCACTGACACCAATGATGGGGCACTATTCCTGCCACTGATACCAATGATGGGGCACCATTCCTGCCACTGATACCAATGATGGGGCACCTATTCCCCCCACTGATACCAATGATGGGGCACTATTCCTCCCACTGATACCAATGATGGGGCACTATTCCTGCCACTGATACCAATGATGGGGCACTATTCCTCCCACTGACACCAATGATGGGGCACTATTCCTCCACTGATACTAATGATAGGGCACTATTCCTGCCACTAATGCCAATGATGGGGCACTATTCCTGCCACTAATACCAATGATGGGGCACTATTCCTCCCACTGACATCAATGATGGGGCACTATTCCTCCCACTGGTGTGCATTGGAAGAGGGGTAGTCTTATATGGCGAGTATAGCCCAAACACTACATTTTAGCAGGAAAAGTAGGGGGGTCGTCTTATACGCCCAGTCGTCTTATACGCCGGCAAATACGGTAATACTTTTTTGGTTACTCCATGACATTCTACACTAGAGTCTTCTAACCAGCTATGCCCTATTATAGAATACTTAGCTCTCAGCTGGTTAGTTCAGCTCTCCTGTCTCAGCTTAAATGAAGAAATTAACACTATCACTGGCTCAAGGAGGCCATTCACATATTTTAATATTAATTATGATTAATCATAAAAACCAAATATTTTGCAAGCTTGCCATCAATATAATATAAGTGCCAAATTATGAATTTGATATATTAATATTTATCAAGTTGCACCAATTAATGTGTGAGTAAAGCTCCAGCAACAACAGGTTGAGGTCAACTAAGTATTATTAACGGTCTTCGAGGAAGAAATACAAGAAACGCATCTACATTAGAACATGGGTGAACCGTTTAAAAAAAATTTCATTTTGCATATTTACAACACTTTTTGAGATCATATAGGTATATTTGGTAAATTTATGATCCAAAAATGGGAAGGGCCAATAAAATATATTTTGCAGAAAAAGCCATCCTAAAAAAATGCAACAGAAAACCATAAAGAAAAGGTTGAGGATTAATTTGCACAAAACACCAATGCTTTATATACTGTTATATGCAAACTCTAATTACCTGTGTGGGAAGCTTGCCGGCATTAGCAGGTTTACTGGTGGACCAGGCCAGTGTGTGAGCAGAGCCACAAGCTACTCTATTTATTTTTTTGCCCTGAAGGGCAGCCACAAGGCGAGGTCGCTGAATTGCATTTGTTGTTCCATCACCTAGCTGTCCTTCATCATTATCTCCCCATGTATACACTTCGCCTACACAAAACAGAAACAAATATGGTTTTAATATACGTAATCATTGTTGCAATAAATATCACTCCTCAATATGACTTTTTATATACATATCATTATAAATTATTTAAAGTGATTCTAAAAAGGTAAACTTTTTATTTTTTAAACATAACAAACATGTCATAACTACCTGCTTTGTGCAATGATTTTGCACAGAGAAGCCATGGACATCCACTTCTTGGGTCCCCCACCAGCACTTCTGGACCCTCCTTCCTGCTAAGCGCCCCCATAGAAAGCTGCTTGCTATGGGGTCAATAGTGCATGCTCCCTTCCAAGCCGTCCAAGTCCATTGACACACAAAACATGGCTCAACGCCACCACCTCCGCACTGGCTATGACTGACAGTAGCAGGAGCCAATGGCTCCAACTGCTGTCTCTGAGCCAATGCAAAGAGAGAGAGAGCGGGAGAACCTCTGCTCTTGTGCACATTGCTCGATCAAGAGCAGGATAAAATGAATTAAGGTAAAAAAAACCAAAGATCTTTCTGCCTTTAAAACCACTTTAACGTTAAAAAAAAAATGCAAAAGTGAAAGGGTGTCATCACTGTGCTTACCAGGCCCAAAGGTCAAAAGTCCTAATGATGAATTTGTTTGGCCATCAAGTTGTCTCTTGAAATGGCTTCAAGCTGTTTACATTTAAAGTCAGCCATGGTCAGAATCGATCTGATACCTAACATTTTGTAGCCGCTGAGGAAAACACTACAACTGGGAAGGTGAAAGAGTTGATGATTAACCAATAGTGCAACATAATCGACAGTTGCTAACACAAATATAGTGAGTAACTCATTAGTGCGATACTCACTAGATGCAGCCGGCATTCATACCTTCAGCTGGTAAAATTATTAATTGGTTAAAGCTTCTTTAAAGGCCAACTACACCTTTAAGATCATGTTACATCCATATTTAAGCTTTGTTCACACCATGAGGTGCGGCTGAGCATGCACACCTTTTTGCACATTTTCATGTGTCATGTTTTAGGGCAGCCCATTAATTTAAAGGGCTGCCCTACTAGCATGAAAAATGCATAAAAAGTGCAGGCATGATTTTTAAAATATGGTGCACTAGATGTGTGGAGATGCCATTAAGAATTAAAGGCACCTGTGCACATCTGCAGAAAGCAGTGCCTTTTTGTGTGGAGCAGGAAACTACATGGCTTTGTGTGCATTCCCGCACCAGATCAGGTATGAACAAGTCCTTAGAGTGGAACACGGTGCCAAGTGGACTCTGCTCAGTGCCAAAAGTTTACAAGAGATACTGTAATTAGTATGCTGTACTCACTGTTATAAATGTAACCAGTCACTTTACCCCCCTACCCTTCCAGGGTCCTTCTGGTTTGGACTCCTACTCCTCCATCCCGTGTACATGAGGTTTTTATTAGGTTGGAAATGCCAAGTACCGAAAAAAAAGAAAATATAATATATTGAACCTAAAGCACCACTGTCGCTTTTCCAAAACAGCTGCAAACATGAATCCTGTGCCGTTTTCTTTTTTTTCTTTTTTTCTTTTTTTTTTTTAAAAAGGTCTCTTGTGGTGAGAGATCCCCATCAGAATCTCTATTATTCTAATACTGACTGCATTACAGCACTAAATATTAGCATTTGGCTGATGGACACTACATAATTAAGAGAACAGAGTATATAAAACTGGTTTAAAAAAAAAAAAGTGGAAGCAAACTGATGCAGGTAATTCCCACTTCTGGAGTCTTACGGACATAAAAAGCAAAACTGTGTATCAGTACATATAGGCGAATAACGAGCACACAGCATATGATGCCTCTCACAGCGTCTACTGCAATAAGCATTGTGACTGCAATAATGGAGAGTTACACTCATAGTATGCATTTTACTAAAACATTTTTTAAAGAACATCTGCTTAGGACAGATGGACCTTTAAGACAATATTGAAGCTGTAAATGGACTGTGTAAATTACTAAAGCTATAACGTACGGGTTTAAATACCTTGTCACCATCCCTTAAATTGATGAGAAGGTAACGAACAGACATTATGTACCAGCAGCACAGAATGTCACACAACCAAAATTACATCAAAATTCCAAGTTAGAGGAAGAAAGAAAAAAAAAAAACAACAGAGTTATACCTTGTTAGCCAGCAGTCAGTCAAACACATTTTGTTCTCAGTAGAAGACCAAGTCATAGGTGTGATATCCTGTAATGCCTAACTCAAAATGATTTATAAAAATGGCAAACCTTTAGGACTCTGAGTCCTCTTTGTTAGCCTGATACATCATAAATGATTCTGAAAAAAAAAAGTGCAAAATTCTACATGGAAAATCTGTGCATATATACCTCAATTTAAAAGTGTAGCTTTTCATCTACTTACATTTTCTTTTTGGCTATATTGTTTGCATGAAATAAGGATGGCACAGGGATTATCTAGCCCATCCATTCTGTTTACACTCACTGGCCTTTTTATTAGGTACACCTGTTCAATTGCTTAGTAACACAAATTGCTAATCAGCCAATCACATGGCAGCATCTCAGTGCATTTACGCATCTAGATGTGGTGAAGATGACTTGCCGAAGTTCAAACGAGCATCAAAATGGGGAACGAAAGGGGATTTAAGTGACTTTGAATGTGGCATGGTTGTTGGTGCCAGACAGGCTGGTCTGCGTATTCAAAACTGCTGATCCACTGGGATTTTCACGCACTGCCATCTCTAGGGTTTACAGAGAATGGTCCGAAAAAGAGAAAATATCCAGTGAATAGCAGCTGTGTGGATAAAAATGCCTTGCTGATGTCAGAGGAGAATAGGCAGACTGGTTACACTTGTTACAGCCAAGGTATGCAGAATACATCAGAATGCAAAACATGTCGAACCTTGAGGTCCCGTACAACGATTGGTGTTCCACTGTGTCCGGAGGACACAGCAGGCACCGGATCGTGGTGCTGCGTGCTCTCAGGGAGCACACACAAGCAGGGAGCGTGGAAGCCATTTATAAACGGCCACCCGCCCCTGCACTGCCCCTGTCCGGCCGTTTATATACATGGGCCGGACGGGAAGTGGTTAAAGGCCAGCACTGAGGGTTGTAGGAATATTTCTTTCAGCATTTTTATTCTCTTACGATGGGTTGCAGCTGTTTGATGATCTTTCTTTTCCCCTGTAGTGCTGGACTGTATGTGGTTACTAGAGGCACCATTTGTTTACTCCATGTATTGTAGGAAATTGTTTCCTTCAGTTTATGTTCTTCCTATTGGGTCTGCTGCTGTAATCTCTCTTTTGGAAGGATTCTGCTAGAACTCTGGGATGTTGACTTCTGTCTTCTGGGTCAAAGCATACGCCTTTGTATATAGTGCCCTTGTATTATGGCTAGTTTGATATGTTAGAATGGAAGCTGGAACCATGGATAGTAGAATTAAGAGATTTCCTGTGTATTGAGGTGTGCAGTTTATCATCCTTGATGGATATTGTGGTTTATAGGAAGTTTACATACTATGTGCTTGAATAGGAAACTTTTAGTTTGATTGAGGGGTGTCGCATATTACACAAGTGAATTTTTGAACTTTGATGAAAATATCACTATCAGTATAGCATATATACGCACACACACTTTATATATATTTTTCCATAAGCTGCTAAGGAATGTTTCATCTAAGTCTGACATAAATAGGACACCATATTGTGGTGGGCTGCCATTTTGCTTCCAATAGCAGTACCCTTACACTGAGGTTAAATGTCACTATTGAAAGTGAACACAGTTATGTGTTAAAATGAAATTAATGAGCTGTGCAACATCTTCTGCATTGTGTTTGTAGTTTGGAGAAGATAATAATCCTTGACAAGCAGCAATTGCACCCTTGTGAGGGATTTTGCTATAGACCTTGTTCACATGGGAGAAAACTTGAGTGTGCCCTGTGCAGAGCCGTTTTGCATGCAGCTGCATGTCACAATAATTAATAAAAAATCCCCCTGCGCTAAATATGTTGAAACTAAACCAAGCAGCTAACACCCTAACCTATACCAAAGGTGCAATAGAAATAGACAATAATAATGGTGTAGTGCTACAATAAGTGAAAAAGGTATATACAGGCAAATTCAATAAACAACACAAATGAGTGATAGATCCTCCAGGGATCTACCGGTATATAAAGTGAAACGATAAGTGACTAGGTGTAAAATAAACCAGGTCCCACGCCGGACCCACAATAAAGTGCAAAAACTCCCAATCCCAAAAAGGGATAAATATACAAGGTGACACTGTGAATCCCAAAAATGGGATAATCATACATCTAAAGTGACTAATGCTGGTCCCCAATGGTGTAAACATATAATAATACACAGAGATAAATACAAATCAAGTAAAAATTACGTAAAAAAAAATTGTATATAAAAAAAAAAAGTCCAAATAGTACAAAAATATGTGCAAACACACAAAAATACAAAAAAAATACACAAATGGATGTGCTTCAATCTTCAGCAATTGGTGTTTAAAAGAGCTTGTGCCAACCGCAAGTGGATGAATATCCTTAAATAGCAGAAATGCCTCCTCACCTCCTTACCGCAACCCTTATAGGGCAAAATGCCTTGTGGATCACACTGGATCCTGCACAACAGGTGGCTCCACACTATACAGCTTCACATTCAACAGGCTCCAATGGCTCCACATACCCTCATTGGTAATAGCACAGGTTCCCCTTCCAAAAGGTAGATCACCGCAGTACAGCTCACTTGTTCGTATATACCATGTTAAGGCCATGAAAGAACAAGAGAGACCTCCATAGTGCAACACTATTTAAGAACGATATATAGAGATGAAAATGCCAAATGAACACTTACATTACAGATGATAAAAATCGAGCAGTCTTACCACGTTATGGGTGTATACTGTAGGACACTGGGTGTAGTAAGATGGCGTCCGCTGGAACTACGTCACCGCGCATCAACACGTTACGTCACGTGACTTCCTCAGGACTATGTATTTTCTGTGATTTTTACTTCATTTGTATTTATCACTGTGTATTTTTATATGTTTACACCATTGGGGTTCAGCATTAGTCACTTTAGATGTATGATTATCCCATTTTTGGGATTCACAGTGTCACCTTGTGTATTTATCCCATTTTGGGATTGGGAATTTTTGCACTTTATTGTGGGTCCGGTGTGGGACCTGGTTTATTTTACACCTAGTCACTTGTTTCACTTTATATAGATCCATGGAGGATCTATCACTCATTTGTGTTATTTATTTAATTTACCTGTATATATCTTTTTCACGTATTGTAGCGCTACACCATTATTAGTGCATGTCACAATGGACATCTATGGGACTGCAAACACAGGGATGCATGCAACACCTTTGAATCCCAATGCTGGCAAAACATGGCCCTGCACAAGGCCTTACAGCCACTATAAGGGTGTTCAGTGGTAATTGATGTATATGGTGAAGCTTGTTCAAGAAATTATTTGTATCTAGCAAGAAACTAGCAGTATTTGTGACTAATAGCTTTAGCACATTTTCCACAAGGCCTGAGATTTGCTCAAGGCAGAATGTAAGACCTATGGAAAGCACCAATATTTTTGGTTCTGAAAGTTTGCAATCTGACAAATTGATTACCAGTCTCTCGGTTATATCCACACTTTTAGTGAAGTCAACATGTTAAACGGGGGGGGGGGGGTACCCTAGGATTCTGATTTGGAATTCTGGTAAAGCTGGCCATACACGAATCGAAATTTGGCCAGTTTAGCAGGGGTTGCATTTTCCAAAGAGCATTTTCTTGGCATATTTTCTGAAATTTTATTTTGCTTCCTCTCATTCCATCTTCATATCGGACTACCTTTCTTACTGTTTTTTTGGGTTTTTTTTAAAGAGAGTTTGCTATTAACATTTTGCAAAAATTTAATTATTTCAGGTACTTATATATAGCGCCCTCAATTTACACAGCGCTTTACATATATATTGTACATTCACATCAGTCCCTAACCCTCAAGGGGGGTACAATCTAAAGGTGCCTAACTCACATTCATACATACACATACTAGGGACAATTTAGACAGGAGCCAATTAACCTACCTGCATGTCTTTGGGAGTGTGGGAGGAAACCGAAGTACCTGGAGGAAACCCACGCAAGCACAGA
This sequence comes from Staurois parvus, assembly GCF_062004578.1. NCBI lineage: Eukaryota > Metazoa > Chordata > Amphibia > Anura > Ranidae > Staurois > Staurois parvus. Next base: position 5,382,888 of record NW_028318430.1, read on the forward strand.
GAGAACATGCAAACTCCAGGCATGTGGTGCCGTGGTTGGGATTCAAACCAGCGACCCTAGTACTGCCAGATGGAAGCCATTTAGCCACTGTGCTGTGAAAAGCTTGTGTATTAGTACTTCTTGGACCAAAAAGGGAACTAAAAACACCTTGAGCTTAATAAGTATGCAAAATAGCACAGTTATGAGAAGAACAACTAACAATTACGTAATAATATATATTTTTTTTTTTTTACTGATTATTAAACCACAATGTTCAGCATTTGCTGGCTGGAGTGGAAGGCTTAAATGTTACATCAAATCCCCAAGCTCACACACTCCAAAAAAAGATTTTTTAACATTGCATAATGTTGGTAAGAGTCCACTTCAGGGCTCACATACTAACAGTAAGCATGCTCACAGCAGGAGAGAGCAGAGTGATGGCGCAAAGGTGCAGTGGTACTGCACCTGCAATCCCTGTCAGCAGATGGGCAGAGTTCTTAACCAAACTTTGCTGCTGCCGTATGAAGTGAGGACCAGGTTGTGCTGTCTGACAAGGGTTTTTAGATGCATTACAGTTGAAAAACATCTGCTTGCCTCATTATTAGCTTAGAAAGTAACCCTTTTTAGGAAAAAAAAAAGCTGCAAAAAATCCTACACATGCTCTTAGTGTTGACTTACTCAAAACTCTGTGTTGCACAATGGGACATTATTTTATTACTTAGAAAATTCAAAGACATTGACAAATGTTTAGCCAATTAGCAAGTTAATGTGATGCCGCATTCTCAATAAAAACACCAGAGTTGGTTTTCCACAGTTGCAGGAAATGTGAATCATATGCTGCCTGTTTAATGTCTCCTGGTTTCCAGTAGTGAGAGATCCCCACCAGAATTTCTATTACCTCAATATTGATTGCATTACAACTAAATACAAGTTCCTTGTTTTCTGATGGATTCTCCAGAATGAAAAGAATGCAACGTATTAACTAGGTTAAAAAAAAGTGAGAACGGGTCAAAACACAAACTAATGAGGGGAATTGTCACCACTGGAGGTTAGGAGACATACCAGGTGGTTCCACAGCTGAGATTTCACCATATATCTGTATATCTAGGCTGCCAAGGAACATACAGCATAACATTATGCACACCAAGTAATGTATTGTGATAAAAGCATTGTGATTGCAATAATGGAGAGATACACCCATAGCACGCATTTTACTGAAAAACATTTTAGGAACATCTGCTTAAAACAGATGGACCTTTAAGACAATATTGAAGCTGTAAATGGACTGCGTAAATTACTAAAGCAATACCGTACGGTCTTAAATACCTTGTCACCAATCCTTAAACTGATGAGAATGGAACAGACACTATATAGCAGCAGCACAGAATGTCACACAGCCAAAATTACATCAAAATTCCAAGTTACAGAAAAAAAAAAAAAAAAGCTGAATTATACCTCGTTAGCCAGCAGTCAGTCAAACATATTTTGTTCTCAACAGAAGACCAAATCACAGGTGTGATATCCTGCAATGCCTAACTCAAATTTATTTATAAAATAGGCAAACCGTCAGAACTTTGAGTCCCCTTTGTTAGCCCAATGCATTTCATAAATGATTTTGAATAAAATGGCGCAAATTTATATCTGGAAAATCTGTACATATTTATCTCAATTTACAGGATAAAAGGATAATACTGGTCATACACAGTTCGTTTTTTTTTTTTTTTTTTTTAAACTCAGCCAATGGGGTTGAGACGGATGGAGAATTCTCCTCCTCACCAGGACATTGTATTCTGACAGAGGCTCCCACTGCTGTCATAATACACAGATCAGATGCTGATCAACGACAGTATTCCAGAATGTCCCTTCAACAGAAGTCAATTAAATGATCGACTTCAGTTGAGCAAGGACTGCCCATACACTGATGGAAATTCAGAAAGTGTATGGCCAGTTTAAAGGTAGCTTTGAGTACACTTGCGTGTTTTTTTGTTTTTTTTTTCTTTATAGGAACTCAACATATTGACCTGTAAGATGGTTCGCACAAGAGCTATGGGAAGTTAGTTGGTGTACTCCTAGATTGTAAGCTCCAAGGAGCAGGGCCCTCCTATCCCTCTTGTATTGAACTGTATTGTTCAATCCTCCACTCCTCCTACCACTCCATCCCCCACAGCCACTTCCTCCTGTACCTCTACCCCCTCCCTCCTAGATTGTAAGCGCGAAAGAGCAGGGCCCTCAAACCCCTCGTGTATTGTTACTGTATTGTCTCATGTTCTGTCCCCCACTATAATGTACAACGCTGAGCAAACCTTTTAGCACTATATAAAAACTGTATAATAATAATATTGTTGCCGTATTGTCTCCCGTTATATTGCAAAGCGCTGAGCAAACTGTTGGCGCTATATAAATCCTGTATAATAATAATAATAATAATACTACGCCTAAATAAAAGAAACGGGAGGATACCCGTTGTAGACAAAAAGGAATAGCCTGCATGCACACTCATTCTCCCACATCCTAAACTTGTTATGCAGTAGCTTGCCTTTTTCATTCCATACAAAAGGCTGTATTGTAGCCGATTAACCAGTACGGGCCATCCTATCTATATTGCATTTTGCAAAAATGGGGGCATAAAAAAAAAAAAAAAAAAAAACAAACAAAAGAAAAAAAAAAAAACACACAATACATAAAGATAAACCCAAGGACACAAGTCTATTGCTTTCTAGCAGGGCGACTATTATATTTGAAGGTAACACCACACACTCCTGGCAATATATTACCAGAGGAATTGTGTGACCGCCAGGCTAGGTTGAATGTTTTTTGGCTATATTGCTTTGCATGAAAATGGGGAGCCCTGAGGGTATCTGAATATATAGTGAATCTGACCAAAAGATACATTCCACATGTACAACACGCATTATATTTACAAATAACAGTATGAAACAGATTCAGAACAGCTGAAAAATGCTGATGAGCAACTGAATACATGTAGGGTAAAATCACTGCACTGCTTCTCTTTGCTGGCAAATAATCTGGCTAATGTTCTTAATATCTAAACAAGTCTTGGCTTCTTCATTAGTGGCTGTACTTTAAGATAAGGATTATTAAAAGTCTACCGCCTAAAAAAGTATCCAAAAAAATGGGACTGTGGGAGGACATCTGAAGTTCAGTATAGTAATTATGTAAGCAATTATTTATTTTACATCTAGTGTTTTGAGGACACAATTTTAATCTAGCATATGGCAACACAGACAAACATGATCTCAAATCACAAAAGGTGATAAAATACCTGGGTGGCTCATATTACACTTTATCATATAATCCTCCAATATCTTTTGGATCAAGGTAAAGATCCAGTTTCCATGTGAGCTACAGTGGCAAGCACATTAAAACTACTAGATGGATAGCCCTGCCTGATTACCAGAAGCAGTACTGAGATTTTATACAAAGGGAGAAACCTTGACAAAATACTGGAAGACTAAAGCACCAATAAAAACTACAATATCCGCAGGGAACAAGTAATAAGACTAGCCATATCCACTGTGAAATTGGCTATAAAGATCGGGATCAGAGACGGCCTCATTTTATAGTGAGAAAGCTACTACTTCTAAAAACATCCTCAGTCTCGTACACAATGGAAAACAAACACTTTTAGAGATTGCCATGCAAAGAAAACAATGTAGCTTACCATCTTCTGTGCAGCACACACAGTGTAATGACCCTGTGGCAATTGCAATAACTTTCTTCCCCTGAAGACCCTGAACTTGGCGTGGCCTCCTTACATGATCATCTGAGCCATGACCTAAACGATGGTAGTCTCCTTTTCCCCTGTAAATAAATATTGTTAAGCAAAGGACTCCAATAAGATGCATCCTCAAGGTGGTTGGGTTACTAAATATAATCAGATTTGTTGTCACAATAGCAAATACACACATAGCACCAACTACACAGATGGAGCAATTTTTTCCAGTAAAGCAAAGTACATGAATTACAAATAAAAGAACAAAAAAGAAAACATGTTTTCAACATAATATTTAATTATCACAATGGGCTCTATGTATATTCATTCTGCTAAGCAGGCTGCATCTTTGGTCATGACAGCCGCTACTAACAGCAGTTTCCTGCTCTTGAAAAAAGCTAGAATCTGAATGGCTCCTATGGATACATTTTTTTTTTTAATGCGTTAAGTGTACAAAAACTATATTATTAGGAAGTAACAAGCAAGACTATAAGTAACATACCAGGTGTAGACAGCACCAGACTTTGTTAGCGCCACAGAGAACTGAGAGCCACATTCAACTTTGGTAACACCAAGCCCAGTCAGTGAATCAATCTGAAAATATATAAAAAACTAAATACCATATCGAATTCAATTAAACAGAGCTAACAAAAAGTTAGAAAAACAACTAACAAACTGGTTCTCATTTAATTTTAAAACTACCATTTTATCCTGTTATGCATTCATCAGAATTTTTTTTTTTATTGCAGTCCATTAAAAGATACAGAAAATATTTAAAGTGGTTGTAAAAGCTCAAGGTTTTTTTTTACCTTTATGGCATTTTATGCATGAAGGTAAAAAAACCTTCTGTGTGCAGAAACCTAAGCTGCCTCTCGATCCAAAGATGTGCATTGGAGTTTTGGCTATCCCGGGATTCCCTCTTCTCATTGGCTCCCACTACTGTCAATCACAGCCAGTAGGCCAATGAGAAGAGAATGGGGGCGGGACTTAGTCACGGCTCCATGTGTGATTGGACATAAGGAGCAGCGGGTGCCCCCATAGCAAGCTGCTTGCTGTGGGGCACCTGACAGGAGGGAGGGGCCAAGAGAGCCTGCAGAGGACCCAAGAAGAAATGTATCCAGGCTTCTCTGTGCAAAACCACTGCACACAGCAGGTAAGTATAGACATGTTTGTTATTTTCGCTTTTAAAAAAAAGCCTTCAGAATCACTTTAACCTTTAGGTTATACTGCTGCCAACAGAACTGGATGCTGTAAAAAAAAAAAAAAAAAACACACACAAACACACCAGCAAACTGTGGGCCCACCCAGGACACCCCCTCCCCAACAACCACAACTCACCCATCATAGATTGTCACAGCTCAAGTTACATCCAAACAATGAATGACATTTTCCTCTGGTGAACCTCTTAAATCTAGAGGTGAGAGACCAATGGCATTTGAAACTAGGGCAAGAACCAGACCTTTAATAGCGCTGATTGCCAAATATTGGTCCAGACCTAGATACAAGAAAGAAAGGACTTGTCCAAAAGAGGCAATGGAAGAATGGAAGTTCCGAGCCTCACACCTGTAAGCCTTCTTAGTTTTTAGCAATGTACAAATGACATTCAGAAATATGCCTCTGTCTTTCAAAATCTGGGCTTCACCAGACATGATGGTAAATTTTGTGATCATAAACCAAGATAGTAAATCAGTCGTTGAGACAAAAAATCCTAATGACCTGGCATAGCCTACAGTGCATCTGTTGAGTCTTTCCAGGTCAGCATTTAACATCCATCTAGGCCTGTCTAGAGCAATTAGAATAACTTGAAAACCCTCCATCTCAATCCCGTGAAGCAAATGAGGAAAATGCTTTAGCAGAGACAAAAGGTGTGTACTGATACCACAGAGACACCAGAGCATCCTATGCTTCTGCTAAAGGATCCCTGTACCTGAAGACAAACTTGCTCAGTTTGCTGTTGAAACTGGAAGCGGGGAGAACTACATCAGAATCCCAGCACCTGTAACACAGGTCTCGAAAGTCCTCTGGGTATAGGGACCAATCCCCTCTTGTCCAGGTGCTGTTAGGTAAGAAGTCTGCCTGCTCATTGTCTTTGTCCGTCATGTGCATCCCAGACAAGGCAGGAATGTGATGTTCTGCCCAGGACAAGATCCTATCTTGACGATGTGAGACTTTTGGCTCCTGCCTGATGGTAGATGTATGTCACCACCATGGGATTGTCCAGCTGAATCTGTATTGGATGACCTTCTAGCAGATGCTGCACAGACAAATCGTCAAGGATTCCAGTTGTTGGTTCACAGTGCCAAACAAATCAATCTGTCTAGGAACTTGATTGACTAGCCCCAAAATGAGAGAATGTTGCATTTTAGAGTTCTAGAGTAAAACTAGACAAATGATACTACCGTGAAGGAGGCAGCTTTCAGGCACACGACTAAAGCGGAGAGTTGGACAACTGCTTGACACAGAGATTGAGTCTAAAGTTTCTCTGGTAAAAGTAGTCTTGATGTGGAGGGTGCAGAAGTGGAAAAACAAAAAAGGACATTTCTTAACAAATAAAGAGGTAGAAGACTTTGCAGACTCTTTCCTTAGGCTTCCTCCACAGTGGAAGATGGGTGCACTTGCCAACAGTTGCATCCTTGATAATATTAAGAGTAGAGTCAGAGAGATGTTGTCCCTTGACGGCTAAGTGGATTAGAAGCTTCTTGTACATGGGTTCCTAGGGAATGCAAATAGCTTGTCATAAATTTTCCAATCTTCATAGAGAAAAAATTGAAACAATGGGTGAAGTGGGAAAGTCTCTGCAACATTAAGGGCTTTAAAAGGACAAACAAATCGGAAACAGCACTGGTAGATGCAACAAGCTGATCCCTTCACAGTTTCAGAGTGGTATGCTCCACATCGATAGCAGCCACAATAATATTTAAACTTGGGAAAAATAGCAGTGGACTGCGAAAGGCTCGGGGGGCAAGATCAGTCAAACGGGAGCAACTCGGAATCAAATAGCCTCAGTGGCTAATGGCACAAAAGATGGCAAGACCATGGGAAAATTAGGTCAGAGATGGCGCAGCCAGAGTCAGCAAATACCTAAATTGTTTGGGCCATAAAACTGTGCATGACTGTGATAAAAACTTATCCAAAAAGGCAGAAGAACTGACTATACCGGATGGAGCTTAAGAGTACACTGATGGCTGAATAGACAGAGCACAGAAGTATTCCAGGCTGTGAATGTTGGTGACATAGGTAGGTGAACTGCAAGTTAGTATATGGTGAGCTGGGGGCACCCAGTACAGCAGGACTGTCTAAATCAGACCTGTTGTGACTGCAGGACAGTAATGCAACTTAAGGATCAAGGTTAGAGACAAAGTGTCGGGTAGACAAGAAGCCCAGACAGCTAGTAGCAGGTGAATCTCAGGTGGCCAGAGGTAACCATGACATTGTAGTCACGCAGCAAGAACAGATCAAAGATTTAAGCTCCATGTTGGACTTTGCAAGCAGGAGCTGCAGTGAGGAGATCTTCCTTGATGCTGTATGGCAACAAAAGCGTAGAGCATGAGCACAAGACTCCACCTAGTGGATGACGTTGGCTATGTAAGTGAGATAACTTGACCCAACCAGCTTACTCATTAAGTGAGTCTTCAGGCATAGGGCAAGCTCTGAGGTAATTGCCAGTGGAGCTGTAGATCTGGAAAGTGCTCTGTGGCTAACTTTTACCAGAACAGAGTCCAGAAAGTGGCCTGCCAGGAACCCAGTGCCTGAAGGCCACTGTGTTTAGACACAACACTACAAAAGAAAAGCAGAGGATTGCCGTGCCAGATAGTTCTAATGTAAGAGACAAGCTCTTGCAGCAATGTAGCAAAGAGCCTTGATTGAAGAAGAAAAAAAAATCTTTAAAGAGTAACTGAAGAAAGACATTCATCCTATGACATCAGCAAAAAAAACCTGGAGGCATGCTGGATGGGGTTATCCTGGTTTGGCTTAGGTTTTTTTTTTGTCTCTGCTAATGTTCAATCCTCCTGTAATGGGCAGCATAACCCAAGAGTAAAAGACTGTGTCCTTCACTAGATGAGAAATATTTTTGAACACAGCTCAGAAACCCAATCTGACTTTTCCTTCACAACAGCCTCCTGTAATCTTGTAGAAAGATGGCAGCACTATCAACCTGCCAGACATTAATGTAATGCACTGTGCTGTCAATCTAACAGTGTAACTTCCTGACAGAAGGACAGAGTGATGACCTCACCAGTTGGCTGCTGCACCATTATTCTTCTTATCAGAGGCCAGGGGCAGGCCCTAGTCCAAGTATTACTGCTCAACTACAGTGTACTCCATAGAGAAGTCTAGGACCTAGCGCTGGCTGCACTATATGGGAGAGGTGTTTTAGGTATATAGGACAGGTCCCATAAACAATATCCTGAATGATACCTGCCTGAAGTTTAAAATGGAGAAGCATGAAACATTTATATAATTTTAACAGGAGAATTTACAGCACTTCAATAAAAATGCAAACTGTGTACTAGAAAAAACTGGATTTTTGTACGCATAGTACAAATATCTTCTCTGCGTTCATTGAAGGACACAGCTAAATCTTTAGATTGGGACCATAGGGTTATTACACCACCAGCAGGTGTAGGACGCAGAGTACAACAAAAAAGGAAACAAACCCTAGGGGAAGCCCCGGCTGGTAGCCAAACCCCCTCTGTGACACAGCACAGCTAGTAGCCAGCAGTAAAATAGGAATACAACCAAGATATAAAACTTCTCAAGAGGGTAAGTACTGTATCCTTTAATGAATACAGAGAAAATTATTTTACAGCGAGTAGTAAAAACCCATTTTTTTCTTCTGAGAAAAAGACAAAGCAAGATCTTTAGATCGTGACCATAGGGAGGTCCCAAACCATGCCAGGAGCAAAAGGGTGGGCTCCTAAAAAACCCAGACAAAATGTGATACCACACCCCAGAAGACTTAAATGTTGCCTGAAAAACTATACACCCAAAACTGCCATTCACAGAGGTGGCAATGTCAACTTAAAAGAACTTGGTAAAAGCGTGAATAGATGACCAGATAGCTGCCCTGCAAACCTGAGAGACAGGAAACAGAGGTTCTTGACCTGAAATGGCAGAAGCCTAGGCTATGGTCTGCAAAATCCATGATGACGAGGCTGCATGCCCCTGTATTCCAAATAGAGGCAGTAGAATTCAAAGAGATGTTAGCCTGAACCACATCCATTGGGGTGCCACTGTCTTGGGGTGGGAAAAACTGGGACACAGAGCAGACGGGATCACCTTGTCCCAGTGTAAAATTATAAATGGTTGCTTAGGAGAATGAGCAGCCAGTTTGGATACTGTACATGCCAAAGTGATTGTCACTAGAAAGGCCACCTTTTGCAAAAGAGTCAGTAGAGAAATTTTTCATATGTTCTTAAGGGGAAGCTTCTGAAGTGCTGTCAGAGCTAAATTCAGATCTCACTGAGTCAGTGGAGGTTTTGTACATGGTTAACTTCCTGAATGCCGGTACAAACAAAGAAAAGCAAGCCCAAATGGTGTTGGAAGAGTATAGCCAAGGTGGACACCTGACCCTTCATGGTACTCAAGCCCATCAGTTAGTTCATACCCTGCTGAAGGAAAGCCAAAATGTGAGCAAGGGAAAGCTTGCAAGGAAGAAAACCCAGCAATTCGCAATAGGCAAAATAAACCTTCAAGCAACAATAATAAATTAAATGGGAGTTGATTTTCCAAGCCCGAAGCATCATGGGGATAACAGTATGAGACAAGCACTTTCCTCCAGCAGTTGGTTTTCAACAGCCATGCTATTAAAGCTAGAGACAGTAAAGTAGGGTGGAAGATTGGACCTTGGGAGAGAAGGTCAGGGCATAGAAAAAAAAGCCATGGCACGTTGGTGACCAACTAGACCAGATTCGGGAAACAAACCCAGGCCAATCCAGAGCCACCAGAATGACAGGACTATCCTCCCTCTATATCACAGATACAGATCATCAGCCCAGAGATCCCTGACCCTGGCCACAAACCAGGGAACTTTCCAATTGAGTGTGGACGAAAGGAGATCTATGTCTGTTTTGCTCCAGCACTGAAAAATCTGGTGGAAGATATCTGCGTATAGAAACCACTCACAAAATCCAAACACTAATCACGGAGATCGTCTGTCAACTGTCCACTTCCACCAGTCAGCACATAGGATGACTAATCCCCTTGTCCATATCCATACATACAGTACAACATTAACTTCCTGGCGTAACATGGACCTGGGTCAGGGGCTTCTGGCAATCAACGAAAGGTTTGATAATTCACAGCAGGAAAGCCACCAGCACCAGCCAGAGAGAGACTATCTGGGGCAAGGGAATACCTGTAAGTGAACCAATGCACATGCCCAAAGCAGGTCCACTCAGTCAACCAAAGGAATTATGACACATGTAGCTCCTCAGCATTAACTCATCCACAAGGCAAGGTTCGCCTGTTGGGGCGAACAAATACCTCTGATTCTCATCTGGATGTCATCAACCCAATTATTGCATGGCAGAATGGACAGGACCAACCATCATACGCGTCCACCGAGGGGGTCAGGCCCAGACATGGTTCCCACAGCTGATCCTGCTGTAGCAGGAAACTGCATTTGCTGGTAGACAGTGCTAGGAGACTACCAGAATCTATATATCCTGTCAGTCACCCAGCACTTCACTTGATGGAGTAAAAAAAAAAAAAAAAAAAAATCTGCAAATAAGAAGCAGAACAATTTCTAGGTCCTAACACCTAAGCATTATTAAAATGTGTTGCAGATGGGGATATGGCTACCAGAAGGCTGCCCCTAGGGTGTGTTTATTTTTTCTTTTGTACCTAACCTCTTACTCCTGCAGGTGGCATAAAAACACTATGGTCAAAATCTAAAGATCCGGCCATGTCCTTCAATGAACAGAATTGAATTACTATCCTGCTGGCTCAACATACATATGCATCCACAGGACAGTTGGGCCTTTATACTGGCTATACACATGTATAGCCACCCTACTATGAGGAGTGCACGCTCACTGGGTGCTCTCAGCAGAAGAAATAAATACACATTTCCTTACTTGAAAAATAACGTGCATTTATTTATTTTTACAAAAGTGAAATTCTCCTTTAGGGCCATTTCATGCTACATGCGTTTCAGTGTTTTTCTGCATCCAAAATGCACAGAAAGTAGATTATATGGTTGTCAATGTCAATTCCAGTGCATTCCAGTTGCACAAAAAAAAAGTAGAACAGGCTGCATTTTTTCTGCACAGATCTGCATTGGAACACGGTAAAAAGCATAAAAAACGCACTGGAATGCAATAGAACACACACCAAAAACGCACTGGGGCGCACATTCCTATTTAAACTGAAGAGAAATCGAGGGGGAAAAAGTGAACTGGGAAGCATCAAAAATGCACCGGAAAGCGCCGTGCAGAAACGCATCCGGAACGCATCTGGACTGCGTTTCTATAGTGTCAAAATAATAAATAGACCATCCAATTTGTAACACATATGTGCAGTGACAAACAGGGTGGGTTTTAATGTTCACACGCTGCATACACATGCGTCCATGGGCAAAGCTTTCTGCACATTCCCAGCAAAGTAACAAAGCTGTTAATGATCATGAACTGGTCCTGCCCTGACAGACATTCACTGTGGTCACATGATTGTCCGGTCCTTCCCACCCCCCAGGCATAAGGACCCTGTTATAGGGACCTGGGGTTGTGCCAGAAAGGGTTAATGCAGGCCTTGACATTTTCTTTTTTTAGAATTCTTTTTTTATTTGAAACAGTTTCAACACCGTACAGACATAGGTACAGAAACACATTCTACTGTATCATGGCTGGGTGTTATATAGGAACCAATATCAGATACATAACAGCATTAGCCCAGGTAAGCCTGCATAAAGCAAGGCCAGTGAGAGAAAAGATATTGCAGCCAAGGCTGCGAGAGGTTTGACACATTTTCTTGAAGTGATTTTTGTTTTTTTATCTATTTTTGGTTTATTAAAAACTTAATTTGTACATTAAAGCACAGGGTAGTGCCAGGAAACCTTTTTTTTTGCTTTTATTTAATGTAAACACATGTATATGGTTACTTGCCAAAACATATACAGCGTTCAAATGGTGTTTAAAATAAAGGTTGGATTTCTGTACCTGTTTTGTGGTATATACTGTATGGCATGTATTTTTTCCTTCACAATTTTAGGCCTCATGCACATTGCGTGTTTAGCCATGGGTGATGAGGTTCTGGCATTCAGCTGCGTCAGGACACAGGCACACCATCCAGCTCTGCTGTAGGCAGCCTGTAAAAATCTATGAGCATCTGATAGGTATAATAGCCAGCCTCAATACCTAACGGTGTGAACTTTTAGAACAGTATGTGCTCAGGGACAAATGCCCAGAAAGCAAGCACTGCTGTAAATGGAAGTACAGCTGAATGAGCTGCCCAGCCCTATCCTGCTGCAGCAGCTGTCAGATTCTCAGGGGCTGGAGTGTGTGTCTGTGCCCTCCAGCCGCCGCTAAACGCCAGAGCCTCATGCACCAGGGAGCTCAAGGTGTTAAACTGTTAGATATGAGTACTTCTGACCTGCTGTCACAGGCTCCCAGCAATGCCCTAAGACCCCTCCCCTGGAGATGATTTAGTGGAAGAAAAATTATCTTACACTGCTATTTCATTACTACACAGTGTACACCACCAAAAATAGAAGAAACATCTCTCACAGACATCCTATTGCTTATATAAATAGGCTGCAGGTGCAAAAAAAAAATAAAAGTGCAGTCCTCGACAGACTAGGTCTACAGGCCACAATCTGATATATGCTGACAAATCCAGTAAAAATGGTTAATGGGAGAGTTTACTACTTTCAGAATAGGGGTTATATGCATGCCAGCATTATAGACTGTAATAACATATATATGTGTTACAGAATATGTAAACCCAACATTTCATATTCCTGATATGTGCTTGCTGTATCATGTACGTGTATGAAAAAGTCTCCTGTTCTCTTTGTATTGCTGCCTTTGTATAAAATCCATGGTGTTCCTGCAAGTCCCTCTGCTTTCCTATTAAAAACTGACCACAGTAGGCATGAAAGCACAGCATCTGTTCTCTAGCTGTGCTGGGAACTAATCCAATGATCAGGCTTGTGCTCACATGTCCCTCCCCCCTTGCACAGCCATTCACTGGGAAGATCACTGTCCTGCTGTTTCTTCCCTCCCCCCCCCCATCTTGCTTCAGCTGATAACAGAGGGTATTGTGATCACTTCTAAAAAAACATTATAAATACCTTTAATTTTTCTTTTTTATATGTATACATACATGTTTTGCCTTTCTTTTCTCTTTTAAACTAAATGGGTTGTTTTACATATACCTACCCCAGAATACATATACCTATCCTAACCCCGGAAACCACTAAGCAACTTATTCACTCCCTTGTCATATCACGCCTCGACTATTGTAACTCCCTCCTCATTGGCCTACCTCATCGTAGACTATCCCCCCTCCAGTCTATCATGAACGCTGCTGCCAGACTCATCCACCTTACTAACCGTTCTGTATCTGCCACCCCTCTCTGCCAATCCCTCCACTGGCTCCCAGTTGCCCAACGGATAAAATTCAAAACGCTAACAATGACATATAAAGCCGTCCACAACACTGCCCCAACTCACATAACCGATCTTATCTCTAAATATCACCCAAACCGTACACTCCGCTCCTCACAAGACCTCCTACTCTCTAGCTCCCTCATTTCCTCCTCCCACGCTCGTCTCCAAGACTTCTCCAGGGCGTCACCCATCCTCTGGAACGCCCTACCTTAATCTATCAGAATATCACCTACTCTACTTGCCTTTCAATGATCACTGAAAGCCTTTCTCTTCAGGGAAGCCTATCCCGCCCTCTGCTAATTCTGGAATCCTCTACTCTTCCAACCACTCCATCCCCCACAGTGACTACCTACTGTACCATTCACCCCGCCCTCCTAGATTGTAAGCTCCAAGGAGCAGGGCCCTCAAGTCCCTCTTGTATCGAACTGTATTGTTACTGTATTGCCTCCCACTACAATGTAAAGCACTGAACAAACCATTGGCGCTATATAAATCCTGTATAATAATAATAATATACTTTAATGAGTGGAAAAAACACCTACCTTCATGGGAACTTTACAGCCATCACTGCCACCCCTTCCAAGCTTTCCATAGTCTCCATCACCCCAAGACCAGACTGTATCATCATCAGTGAGACAGAGGGTTTGAGCATCTCCACTGCCACAAGCAATGTCAATTACACGGTATCCCTGTAAGGCTTCCACCTGGTAACAAAATAGACCAAAATATAATTATAATGAATGTCTTCTTTAAAACCAACTCCACACTTAATGTCCCTTAAATAGTTTGTTTGGGCCAAGCTTCCTCTGATTGGCTGAAGCAGAGATCATGACATCATCCACCCACCTCTCCATCTCAGCCAATCAGAGGAAGCTTTGTTTTCATTCATAGAATATAATGCTCCTGTGAAAAGCTGTGCTCCACTCAGCCCAACTATTTAGTTCCAGGAGTGGGATGGAAAGTCCCCGTCCCACTGCCAGAAACACAGCGCTGTAAACTGTATGTAGCTGAGGCTACATGCATACAGACAGTTATTACAGAATGCCCAGCAAGCACAGCTGCCAGCCATCTTGGAACAAAGGAAGGGTTTAAAGGAACATCAAAGGTGGAGTTAGGTTTTAAAAACTGCTAAACATTAATTTCAAATTCAAAATTCTGCACTTATATTGATGGCAAGCTTGCAAAATGTTTGTTTTTTATGATTAATCATAATTAATATTAATAGGTGTGATTGGCCTTGAACCAGTGATAGTGTTAATTTCTTCAGTTATAGCTGAGACAGAAAAATATGTTTGCAGCTAACTAACCAGCTGAAAGCGGAGTATTCTATAGAAGGGCATAGCTGGTTAAAGGACTCTAGTGTAGAATGTCATTGGAGTCAGGAGTGAACCAAAATAGAATTAGTAAGAAAAAATATATTCTAATAGTATCTGTGTGTATTTAGTTTATGTTTTCTAAGTTGGTAATATGTGTTACATATGTAGATTTTTGGTTATACAACATTATTGAGATATTATGTTGTAAAGATACATTCTTAGTTTATATTATCATTTAAACATGAGCAGGCTGATGCAACATTGCCAGCTTACTGGAGTCATTACATATGGGCCTGTCAATCAAAAGACTATATATGTAGTGTCCCCTCCCTTCAATGAAATTGCTCTGCTAAGCAGTATTGTTTGCCATACAAGGTTCTAGGATCCCGAATTATGACGCATACAAGCGTCATAAAAAGGCATCCTAAGAGATGTGAGGGGGGCGCTTCAGACGCACACACAAGCATGGTATTAAGATGCTATGGATATTCACAGAAGTGACAGACTGGAACAGGTGCATTCTCTAAGACAAGAATTCATCACTTCCGTCTTCTTGCTAATGACTCAGAAGAAGCACCACATGAGACAATGGCCATGAAAATAAGGATGACACATCTTTATAACTTCTGTTTTGATATTTCTGTTTTACCTACACGGAACTGTTCATGATACGCTTTACATTGTTATTTTAAGCCACTGTGTGATAAAATAAAATCACACTTTATTTTTTACTTCGCCGGCTCTTTAATTATTCGCAAAATCAAGAAGTACTATATGTGTCTCAGAAAATTCTACAAAGACATTAATATTTAAAAGATAGAACGGATTTGGAACAAACTGGTTGCTATAAGGTAGTGGTAGGCAACCCTAAAGAGGTGGAGATCTACCTGAAGCAGTTAAAGA
This sequence comes from Staurois parvus, assembly GCF_062004578.1. NCBI lineage: Eukaryota > Metazoa > Chordata > Amphibia > Anura > Ranidae > Staurois > Staurois parvus. The sequence continues at coordinate 5,398,430 of NW_028318430.1, forward strand.
TCACCGGTCAGTGTCACCTCCTCACACCTGAGTTAAACCTCTAATTGTTGTAATACTGTGTCACAATCGTGTACATTGCATGGCAATCATGGGTTTAAGTCAGGTGGTGAGGAGGCAACATATCGCCTCACCACCTGTCAAACACACTCAGATCACTTTGCAGAGGAGCAGCCATTAATGAGCTCTTTGTTGCACACGGCAGCAGTACTCTTAGGGTTTTACCACCCTGGATCCCTACCCCTCTTAGCTGCTGAGGCAGCAACCAAAGGTGTACACATGTCGCAGCAGGAATTAAACCCCCTGTTGCTTTTGGTGGGTGCTACCGCCTGTCAATCTAGACTCTTTCAAGTAAATGGGGCCACTCTGCAAGCGCCCCGTAACTGCATGCTTCTGTAGGGTCCAAGGGGTTAAAGCAGGTGGTGAGAAAGCAGCACGCAGCTGCCTGTTTAACCCCTTGTTTGCTGTACTGCACAAGGTTGAAGGGCACTTGCAGAGCGGCCTCATTCACTTGAATGGGTCATGCTTGACAGGTGCTACACCCACCAACCATGGTAAGGTGTAGCAGCCGGCATTACAGAGGAGACATTGGCTTATGTGACTCCTGTTCCCTACTGCAGCTCCAACTTTACCTCTGAATTGCACTCTGTTTATTGCTCTGGGATGGCAGGTGAACAAGCCCAGACTGTGTACCAGTCACCTGGCTGAGATCTACTGGTAGATCATGATCTACTGGTTGCTGACCCCTGCTATAAGCAATACAATTAAACTAACTGGAAACTAATTATTTGATTTACCTTTGTAGATCTAGGAGGCCTAATGTCACCTACTTAAGCTAGCCATCCAAATTACAATCTATACAACTCCTTAGACACTCAGTTTATAACTAATGGTACATCTAAACAGATAATTCAGTATGTATTCAATCAGACACATACACTTATACAGTAATTGTTGATGAATCTAAACATGCTTATTGGAACTGTTAGTATTCCAATAACACACAGTCTATACACATGTAGTGTAGCCGCTATAATTTCCATCAGATAACAATTCCTTTACTAAAATAAATCTCTTAAGAGAATATAAGGAAAAAATCTACCAGGATTTAACGTGCCAGGCCCAAACTTGCCGGATGATTTGCTAACGTCACCCCTTATCAACCTAGCGAGTCAAAAAGCTATTTATACTTCTACCTTGAAAGCTAGTGATTGGGTGAGTGACAGCGTGAAGGTGTAAGAGTGATAGGACGCTGCCTCAGTTAAACTACCAATTTACACTTCAAACCTAGGAAATCCACTGCAGCCAATTAGCCTTATGGAACTTTATCAATTTATGCAAGGAAAGCCTATTCTGCCCATTAGATTGTCAGAGGATATAGAAAAAAATATTAAATATTTAATAGTAAATTTTATGTATTGACTACTTTTTTATTCAGTACAAAAAAAAAATTAATGACTTCCCATTTCTTTTAGTCAGGTAAATATGAAATACTGCATATTTGAGCATTTACCAAAATGTATCTGAATGTGTCAGGGAAGGAACATAAAATGGTCATTAAGTGTGCACAGCCACTAAAGGCTACACACACCATAGTCTCTTCTACATCCCATCTGCTGGTTTTTAACGAGGTATTACAGTGAGGAGGTATTACAGTGAGCATTGCATTTTTTTTTATTATTTAGAGCTGCTGGGATAACTATATTTAGAATTCAAGCACAAAAAGGTAGTACTGGGCTTTAATGTAGAGTATGTCCACACAATCTGGTCACATAACCTGAACCCACCAAACACAAATTCGAGAAAAACATGATAGCAGTTGTAATACAATTAAGCCTGTTTGAAGCTTTATCAGAAACCAGAAGACAAAAAAAAGACAATAAAAAAAAAAAAAACACAACACGTAAAAAAAAAGGAAAAGTGATGCTGCTGTAGACCCACCAATTTGGGTTTCAGCTGATCCTCGCTGTCACCATGACCCAGCCTCCCATACCGTCCTTTTCCCCAAGTATAGAGTTCTCCAGCTGCAGTTATACAAGCACTGTGAGCTCCTCCAGCAGCAATATCTATTACTTCTGTGCCTCGAAGAGATTCGATTACACGAGGACGATCACATGGGCTAGAAAGGCAAAATAACAATTAGCTAAAAACATGCAAAATACAGGACACAGTTTAATGAAAAATCATAAGCAATACAAAAACAGCAAACAATACAAGCAGATATTATGCCATGTCTAACTAAAAAACAGTTCTGTAGGTGCTTCTGTGTTGCTGAATCACCCACCGGCTTCTAGTATGTCCCTGGAACTTTGGTAGCAAAACCTTCCCACCACCACAAACAGAGTTTTACACAACCACAGATGCAAAGCTATAAGCTGGCTGGCTGGCATTTTATACTTAAACTGAATGCTTTATTTGGGTGGCAGTGATGGCAATGGTTCTACTGTGTTGTAAGTGTAGTGGCGCCAAAACTAGAATATGAGTAGGCAAGGATTAAAACTCATGTCACATTTTTATTGCTGTCTGTGCCCCTACTAGGTAGATTCACATTATCTGCCATAAAGACAATAGTCAGAAAGACAGTAATGGTACATCCAAAATGTTACAGTTGTCACCAGAATAAGAGGTGAGGTAAATCTTCCATAGGGGACACATGTTCTGGTAGCAACTGTTTAAAAAGGGAACTCCCAGAGTCTTCCAGAGGGATGTAGCACTCTTAAAACTGCTAAGCTACCAGGGCGTGATAACAGAATCAAACGTTTTGTTGCAAATCGTCAACAAGGTCGCAAGAAATATGTTGAGAAAATAAAGACATGCAAATTAATAAAGATTTGAGCAGAATCAAACGTGAAGTTATCAGGAACCCATTATCCTCCAGTGCTGTCACACTGCAGAACAGTCACCTACCTACAGTGCCCAGAAGTACAAGGTGTTAAATGCTCAGAGACATAGCCAAGGCAAGTAGGGCTGAAACCCGGCCACCACTGAACAAGACACATAAGTTGAAAGGTCAAGACTGGGTAAAGAAATATATGAAGACAGATTTTTTTAAAGGTTTTATGGACTGATGAGATGAGACTGACTCTTGACGAGCACAGAGCCCCACTTTGACTCAGGTGCCAGCAAGGTGTAGGTGGAGTACTGGTATGGGCTGGTATTATTAAAGATGAGCTAGTTTAAAATAATTAAAAATAATTAAAAAATAATTAAAAAATAAGGGAGATGGGAAAATGTTTTTCATTTAGTTGCATAATAATTCTGCACACTAATAGTTGCCCAATAATTGTGCAAACACAGATATTCTCCTAAGAAAGCCAAAACCTCACCTCACTTTTGCTTTCCTAAATATTCAGGTTTGAGATTTATTAACATTTTGGACTGACCGTGAGCACTGCGTTCAATAATGAAATGAATCCTGAAAAATACAACTTGCCTAATAATTATGCACACAGTTTACGATCCCTTCCACTAGCAGTGAAACTCAATTAAAAAAAAAAACAATAGGGAGATCACAAAGTACAGAGGGGGGGGACCCTCTGTCCTGTACAGTAGTCCAAGAAAAAAAAAAAGATCTTACAGGTAAGTCAAAAATTCTATTTCCTTAGTTGTAACAGTACAGCACACAGGATCTTTAGTCTTAACCATGGGACATCCAATAGCAGTCCAACTGAAGGGTGGCCAACATGGCAAGCAAACACTAATAGGCATGTCAAGTAAGGGCACAACAGACTGAGAAAGAAGCCTGAAGAAGTCAGAAACTGACATCCTAGAAGGCCTGAAAATCCACCTGGTAAAATAAACATGTGAATAAAATACCAGGGGGCAGCCTAGCAAATCTGACAAGCAGATTCCTGATGCTGGAAAGTCCATGAAGCACTAACAGATCTGAAAGTGTACCCCAACAGGGAAGGGTGGAAAATCTATTCATCAATCTAAATGCTGAAATAATGACTGTCTAATCCTCATAGCAATAGCACAGGCCCCTACAGGAACCTCTGGAAGGACAAAAAGGGAATCTGATTGCCAAAAGGAAGCTGTAGACAAGAGGTAGACTATGGCTTTGTGTACCACATCCAAACAGCAGAGAAATTCGCTTTGGAACTGGACATGGGAGTAAAAAACAATGTCCTGGTTAAGGTAGGAGGAAATAGCCTTAAGAAAAAAAGGAAATCTTAGGTCTCAGAACAATTTTATCCATCGGTGCCACTTATAGAATAAGCATGCTAACTCAAAAGACTGGAGACACAGGGGTGATAGCTATGAGGTCACCTTGAGAGTCATGTTGGATGAAGGAATATCCCTAATGTGTTCAACGTAAATCCCACATGAAGGGCCAAAAAAAACAGGTTAAGATCCCATGGTGTAAGTGGAAAACATACAAGGGGAGCAATAGGTGTGACACCCTGTGCAAAGGTGTTCACTGCAGCCCGGTATAAACAACTTGGAGCGCCACTCTAAGTGCTCATTGCACTGCTCTAATGACCCACTGTTTAAAAGGGTGCTGGCATGTAAGTGCTCAGCCAGAAAGCATAACACTATCGGTATAGAAAATGCTACACACCAACAGCTTAAGGTGTGTATAACGTAAAGAGTGGCCTTAGTTCCTCCCGAAACCACACTTTCTGATGCATTTCACCCTGCCCCCGGGCTTGATCATAGTGATCTTAATTAGGGAAAGACAGGCCAACAGTCTCTAAAATGCTGCTTGATGGTACTCCAGGCCAGAGAGGAATAAGAACAGGATGCATCCAATTAAGAACTTCCTAGCCTCGCACCATACAAAATAGACCTTCCAGTTGAAGAAGTGGTAAACTTTACATGAAGTTTACGTCTTAGCCAACAGGGATGATCAAATCCAATAGTCTCCTGTCCCTCAGAACCTGGGCTTCAGCAGCCATACTGTTGAAGCTAGCAACCAATAAGCAGAATGGTGGCCCTTGGGACAAAATGGTCTAGACAATCTGTAAGGGCCACAAAGAATCTGCCAAGAATTATGAATATGTCCAAGTACCACACCCTCTTGAGCCAGTTCAGTGCAATAAGGATCACCAGCATGCATGCTATCCTGCATAAGATTCCATAACAATTACTGGGAAGGCCCAAGGGTCCTTGGATCTGATGACAAATCCAGCCAATTTGTTCTGGATCTTCTGGCATCCAAGATTTGACATCTGGAATCCCCGTATATGAGGCAAAAGGTTTGGAACACCTCTAGGTGGAGAGCTCCTGCCACTGGAGCCAGATGACGAATGATGACATCAGTATGGCAATTTCCCACAACTGGGATGTGGACAGTGGATAAGACCATGCAGCCATTACAGGTCGGATCCTGCTGCTTCTGCCCCCCCCCCCCCCCCACAAGGCCATAGTGGCTATGGAGGAGCAATACCTTGATAGAAGAATCCTGAGAAAATAAATCTTCATCCAAAGTGAGGCAAGAACACTAGCAAAAGAATGTGGCTTGCTGGGAGTGGGAGGGGTTATATGGGGGATGTCACCGCAGCTTTTTTTTTAGCCATTGACCAATCACCTGATGGTAGCTACCATGGTTAAGACTTAAGATCCTTGTTCTTGTACTGTATTATTAAGAAAACTTAGTTTTGCCTATTATTACACTTTAGACAATTTCAGTATTTTAGTCCAACTGATAAGCATTTTAAGAGACGTCATTATCAAAAGTCTGTGCTTAAAGTGACACTAAACCCAGCAAAGTGTTTCATCATTGTCAGCCATCTGTACCCCTACTATGCACAGTTTTGGACAGCATATTCCTAAAACCCTAGTCTGATTCGGAGGAGCTGACACTTCCTTTATTAGGGTGGCTATACGCCCTCTACATGGATGCACTGTATGTGCAAATAAAGCCACCCTCAGCGCATTCCCGACAGCAATACATGCTGTCGTATTCAGCACATGTCACCAACACATAGAAGCAAAGAGATAATGCTGGCCTTCAGCACCACAGACCTTGTTAAAGACCAGGAGAAATACATAGTTGTGGTATGAATGGCAGCCAAATAGATTTATGGGACTTGTAGTTTCCTATGAGCAGCTCAGGTGACCGCAAGTTATGAGCACTGCTTGCATACATTAGAAGTGAACGGAAAGAAGCCTCTGTAGCAGCCACATGGGGAAAATATCGAACACTGATAAAACAGGCAAGACAGCATTTTTGGAATGTTTGACAAATACTCTAAGTGGTTCACACTCGCAGTCGTGTGAGATTCCCATGTAGTCCTGTGCAGTGCGATTTCAGCCCATTCATTCTGATTGGGCTGAAATTGTGCCACACCAAAAGTAGTGCATTCACTACTTTTTGAAATACACTGCAATTGCATTGCATGGTGCTTCTGTACCATGCAATCTGGTGCAGGCAAACACAATGTGTTTGCAATCTGCATTTGGAGTGTCATTAAGTTAATATGACACCTGCAGTGCGTTTTGAATGCAGTGTGAGAAACTTGCACAGGAGGAAGGACCCTAACAGAGTACAATGTTTGGAACTCAGAATGGAATTGACCACTGAGCATTTACTAACACTGTAAACTGTAAAGGTAGGCACCGAAACAAAATATTTGACAGAGATTCTAACACTATCTAAGGTGAAAAATTGTTTTGGGCTAAACTTCAAGTATGACATTTATTGATCTCTTGTGCTCACATCATAGTTGGAGTTGCTTTCTGCAAAGTATATGGTTTATGTATTAAGGATGTTGGAACAAATCTAGAATGTATAATATTGAACTGTACCTTCTGTTTCCATGGCCCAGTTTTCCATCTTCTGCCTCTCCCCAGGAATACACCTCTCCTTCAGAAGACAGAGCAAGGCAATGTTTGCCACCAGAATTTACTGCCACCTTTTTCACAAATACATGCTGAATGGATTCCAGAAGAGTTGGTGTGGACACAGACTCTGTGCCACCAATGCCAAGCCTTCCACCAGCCCCATATCCTGTAGCATAGAGCTAAACAAAAGGGAATAGCATAAGAAGCAAAGTCCTAGTTATAGCAACATAAAATTAGTTTTAAAGCATGGAATGTTACCTTCCCATCGGCTGTGACAGCAAACAATGTTTGTTCTCCCCCAATCAGCTGGATTGGTCTGAGTGTTGCCAATGCTTCACAAGGAGTTGGCACCTTCACTTTAGCTCCTTCAATTCCTCCAAGTTGCCCTCTGTGATTATGACCCCAGCCATAGATGGTTCCGCTTCCACCAGCCGACAAAGTCCAATCATCAGGTCGTCTACAAAGAAATCAGTTTTGATCCATAAAGCCAAAAAGTTTTCAGTGATCTGGTGAATACATTAGCATTATTAATTGTAGATGCTCTTTGAACATTCAGTACAACCAACCTGTTCATCCACTGAACAAGCTGTTCATCTTGTTCCCTCCTGAATATCTCATGACTCTCATGAAGGGTGTTCATGCTTTCATTATCTGCCATTAATTCTCGAATCTTCTTTGCAACCTTAACAGATTGATACAAAATTTTGAAAGGTAAAGGAGTAATCTTACAGTTTTCATCATTATAATTCCTATTATTCATCAAAGCTGTTTACCTCATCCAAAAAGAGTCGAGGTAGTGGTGTTCTTTTGTCTAATGCTACAGCAACTCTAGAAGCCATGCAGTATCTTCTGAACCATGCCCACTTGTGAGTCTCCGCACAGCATGGAAGAGTATCCAACTCTAGGTCACAAGCAAGGGCAACCAGCACCTACAAATGTGAAGGTCAATAACATGAATTAACAAAAGAAACTGAAACTCTTTAGACTTCAAGATCACAACAAAACGCAATCACATTAAATCTACAATCTAAAACATAGGTTTGATGAACTTAAAATGTATTACTCTGCGTGGTGTTCAACAGCTAGAAGATCAAGTCAGCACACAGTCATTGAGAAGCAACAGTATAATCGCTATGGTGTGTCTCTAATATTTCCTATCAGTGACATTTTATGTGTATTTATTTTCTTCATGAACAAAAGACTTCACTTTACTCACCACTCTTCACTAGCTATGTTTTTTGCTCTCTTAAAACACATGAGCACTTTTTAAATGTCTGCTTTCACCACGGCTAACCTATCAATGCACAAAACACTTACAGTAAAAACTGAAGTTAAGACCCTACCCTGACTGTATTTGCCAATTATGCAAGCCCCATAAATCTCATAAAAAAGCTATACATACAATGTTTGCACTAGTCAACGTTTTGATGACAAAACCCCAAGAAATTGTTTAACTACATATTTACATGAAACATATCAGTACATATTACCCATAGTTTTTCATATTATTGTGTTTTCTGAACTGCAATTCCACTGAAGGGGGGTAACCTGTGTAACAACCATTTATTGGGAAAAAAAAAGGATTTAAAAGTTTGACACAACCTTGAAGAAAGGGCTGTGAAGTAATTGTTTTCCTCCTCTTACAATTGGATCTTCATACTCAAATTGTCTTTGTAAAGCTTCTGGCAGACCCTTCACAAGAGCAGCTAACGCACTGCCAGTGAAACTCTTAAGAGAAACAAATAAAAATGAAAATTAATCAGCATAAATGTTCCCATTATCATTTTTTTTTTCCTAAGCGCTATTTGTTAGTATCAAAGTAAAATACCATAGTACAGGTAGTGTTTGGGTGATTGGACAACTGCGTATTTTTTTTAATATATGCACACACACAATTGTATTATATATACACTTACATAGACTCAGGACAACAACATTGCTGAGAAAAAAATGTCTATGCAAGGGGTGACTACAAATGATCCACAATAGGCAAAGCATACTAGTATAATGTGCAGAACTAGCCATGGAATTTTAATTCCCAACAACCTCAGCAACCAAAAAATTGAAATATCAGTCATGTGAAGCTAGCCTTTAAAATAATAAATAAAAAATTTCCCAGGTATTTTCACATGCTGTACTATAGGACACAATACTAACAAGCAAGAAAACAAATAAGGCATACCATTGCACGAGCCTCACTGTCTCCATCTCCCAAGAGCCTATTGATGTTAATAGACTGTCCGAATTCAGTGGTAAGAAGCTTTCTTAGCCTCTGTAACGCCCACATCCTGTGACCTGCAGCTGCACAAAAGAATACATAGAAACTTAAAGGCTAAGGCCATCTTTTGGATCATGTTACACCATGTTATATTTAGGGTGCAACAATCAGCATGGTATCATAGATGTCCCCAAAAAAACTATTTGCAAATGAACCCTTACCAGAACTGCAAGGTGCTGCTTTTGTGTCATTCAGGTATATTTTGAAATTTGCACAATTGTGCATGGCTCCACTCACACAGCCACATCATTCATGTTCGGGAACGATATGGCATAAGTACTACAAGTCCCTTCAAACCCCCCCCATTTAGGTAGACTGAAATATTCCATTGAGTACAGTTATGTTTTTTTCCCCACTCACCTGCAGTTCTTTTCATACACCTACTTACCTGCAGAGAATCGAGCGCTGTGCCACTGCAATCCGCTATTTGGGTACCACACAGCGGGTCATGCACCACCATCTTGGTCCTCTTCAGCTTTCTGCTCCTTCCAGGTGCAGAACGCAAATTTTGATAGCATGCTGGACTAGTACTCCAGACAATAAGTGGCTCTACTACTCTGAAAAGTGCTGTCAGTTTAATCAATGCCCATATACTAGATAGCAAGTGTTGCAAACTGACAGAAATTATACTCTCTGTCAATCTGCAACATTTGCGCTCTGGTACATGCACTGCAAATTTATGGTGACACTCCAAAATAGCGATGCAGCACACAGTCCCTCTGCACTATAACCCTATCTGTGGAAAGCCAATAGAAAATAGGGCTTTTAACGGCACCCAACAGTTCTAGTAAACTATGTAGCTTGTAGGGCTTAGTCCACATGGCCTATTTAGTCACACCAAAGGCTGTATCATGGCTCCGGACCTGGAAAGCACTCCACAGTTAAATAACACTAGACGATATGAAAAGTGTCACAGTGTGGAACACAGTGCCTGAAGCTTACATCCCAGGCAGGGCCCTCTAGCGAGGTCCTGGTATGACCTCCAAAGCTATTGCTGAGGATACACTGATCCGGATAACTGCATGAGACCAGATCAAGCAATGTGTAGATGAACCGCTGGATGAAGGAAACAAATTCTTAAAAATGGGAAAATGGCTAGTAAAAATGGATACAACATTTTGCAGTAGAAAAAAGGCATCCATCTTCCCAGGACACTAGGAAAAAGCGGAGACATGCCGGGAGTGGGGGAGTTATAATGGGCATGTCTGGTTATTTTTGGTTTGCTAGTGTCCAAATCTTCCTGTAGGCAGCAGGATAACAGAAATGTCTGTGAATCCTATGCTCCTCAATGAACAAGAAAAAAATTCTTTACATAAGCTTCCAGAATCGACAGCCAACCTGAGCTCTACTGCTTTACAAAGTGCTGTCAGTTTAACTTGTCAGCTTTTCAATGTACTGCTGTTATTTATTCTCCAAGCAGCAACCTGAATACTAGGACTGGCTGAACAGATTTACAAAAACCTTGGTGTAGTTATTTTACTTGTGTTTACAGTAGTTTGTCAGTTATGTTACTGCTCAACCCCAGGGATTCCTATAAGAAGTATTAATAAATTGTACTTATGGACATACCAAGTGCACTGAGCTGGGCACACGCTGCAAGGGATGCAGCCAGACGAGGAACAATTCCACGATTGGATGCAAAATTTAGCCGGAAATCCAGAAGACAAGTGACAAGATCCATGGATGGACAGGAAAGGATGCATCGATCTGACAGGAGATCTTTTGGACCTTTAGGAAAGAAAAAAAAAAAAGAAGAAAGACACAATTAACACTGTGTATTACTTTTTATATCGTAGATTTGCAATAATAAAAAGACACAAAATTTACCTGCAGCGGGCATGATGGGATAAACTGTGAATCGCCATCCCCAACCATTGACTGACCCATCACTGATGAACTTCCACTTCAGTTCATCTCCTGGAATTCGAAGTTCACTGGACCAGTCAGACCACTCACGACCTGCCAAGCAGAATATAGTAATACAAGTCAAAAAATTGAAAACATAAAAGCAGTAATGTACTCTGAAGTCTGCTACTGAACCACTTTTTGTCACAGTGACTACCTGAGCCTGAAGGCCACATACATAATGAATATCAACAGTTTTCGCTACATCTTATGGTGTAATCTAGGTGTGCTAAGAACTGTTTCCCGACGATGCAACATGTTAATATGTCCCAGTCATAAAATGTGTTCTTAATAAAGAACATTTGAGCCCTTGTTAGCTGGGGATGAGCAACAAAGTGCCCATGAAATGTACCTATTCAGGATGAACTGTCATCAAGATAGTGTTGATTTTGCCAAACAATAGGTTACCAAACGCAATGTGGAAATAGATTTTTGCACAGATTCTGTCAATTATAATCATGTCAGCTGCCTACAGTTTTCTACTATATATACGCTCTGGTAATGTACAGCTGTAGGGAGTCTGGGCTAATAAAACTACTATACCCACAACACATACAAAGTCTTATAATAATGAAAAAAAAATGGTTGTGGTCAAGCAATCAGGTTTAAATCTACACTAGAAGATGACAGCTGGTAAAAGAAGAGGGAAATATGACTGATTGTTATGAGGCAGCATAGACTGTTCTAGTATCAGACAATAAAGCCCACATGGAGTTATTTGTTCCAGTTCCAGGAATGCATGAAGGTCACAAAGGGTATTTGCAATCTCTAACAATGAAAAACATGCTATTTCCCACGTCATAATACCCTTAAACCCTTCTTACATTAAAACTATTTTACAATCACAGACAGACTGTGCACTTTGAGGAATAAGAAAACAAATTGTCCATATTAGTTTTAAAAAGACAAAACCTATTATAAATGTTTATTATGCTGCACAAACAATAATTTGCACTCATTATGCTTTTTGCAAATTGCCCAAGAATATTTATATGGATTTAAACCCAGCAATACAATAAAAAAAAAATGTCATGCATCTTAACCATTTTATTAAAGCACTTAATGCAAACAATACAAAATAAAAATATTCTATTTCATGACAAATGAGGACCCACTACTCCAACCACAGCAACATAAAAATTGAGCTGAAAACCCAAAACATAAACCACTGCAAAATCACCTGATCTGACTGACACCATCCTGTTGGCCCCATCCATTATGGTGAGTGGGTCATGGCGGCGCTCTGTCGAACACTGGCGATCAAATTCTACTCTAAGGCCTTCAGCACCTATACATCCACAGAGAGTACTTTGTTTTTATCACAATTATAAAAAGAACATAAAATCTCCCATTAACAGCTATACAAAATAGCAGCATTAAAAAAAAAATACAAAACAGCATTAGTGAACCGTTTCATAATGTATGGGAGTTAGGTGCATCTCTTGCCCATTCATATTCAACAGGCAAGACAATTATGCAAACACTCTGCTGCTGAAAAGCACTGTAATTTTATAAAGTACTCAATAAGGACAAAAAGGCCATGTTTTTGACAAAGGATTCCGAAGGCAGGTGAATCATGTAAAGCGGTTTTAGTAAAAAACCTACTCCCAAAATATCTGTGTACCTACCTGGTATTTTAACTGTACCACTGGTGGAGGTGTCATCAGTATACGGGTGGCTACTTTCCACTATGACAGGCTGCGAGGACAAGCGGCCACTCTGGGAATCTGTGGCCACATCTTCCAATTCTGTCACACATAGTTCTAGCAACATATCGGCTACCTAAAGGCAGATTATAACCATTATTAAGGAATTGCATCAAGTAATAAAATTAGAGCACTTTATCTTTTGTTTTTGCTTCAGCACGGCTGTTCAGCAACCACAATTACAGTAAGTGTGGCAAATACCAAGTCAATCTTCCTCAGCTGTTTACATCTTTAAAAGGAATTTCTCCCAAACAGCATTTTAGCAGAACCACTTACTTTCCCTGGTGCACAAATTTTCTTTGTAGTCCTATGAAAGGGATATCGTATGTACTCTCCAGCGCCTCAGGGAATGCACAGCCAAAGGGAAGCCAAGGGAACCAGGACAGCGACAACCAAAGGAAATGCTTCAGGGGTGCAGCCCTCCTCAGACGGGGAGATCAGCCACTGGATAGAGAATAAACAGGTGGCGCATACACCTAGTGCATTATCCAAGGTTTATTCAAAGGTATAAAGGATAAAAACATACTCAGATAAAGCATGTATCTAAAAAGCATTTGCATAATGAAGATGGCCACAACGGCAAGAAAGGTATTCCAACTGTCAGTACGGTCAAATGATTGACGCGTTTCGGGGATGAATCTCTTTCCTCAGAGCTACTGACCAGCCTCTTGTGCAGATGTGTAGTGGATGGATGATGGGAGCCTTGCTGGTAATGAGGCATAGCAAGGCTCCCATCATCCATCCACTACATGTCAACTTTATTATGCAAATGCTTTTTACATACATGCTTCGTCTGTGAGTATGTTTTTATCCTTTATACCTGTAAATAAACTTTAGATAAGGCACTAGGTGTGTGTGCCACCTGTTTATTCTCAGTCCTATGAAAGGCACAAACTACTGGCAAGTTGTTTGGCTGAAAAGCCCATTTCAAATTTTTTTTGCCCGTGCCAGGAACGAAAGGAGCCCTCCCTGGCTGGGATGTTTTATGAAGATTAAAATTTCCCCCCCATTGAGAAATCTCTTGTTTAGGGTTGCTCTTAAAGCTAGATTCCAGGCACAAAAACTTTCTATTTGAAATATATTCCTTAGTAGCAAAAATAATAAAAATCCATTTTGTGTGTTCCAAATACCTTAGCAAACCACATTGCTACCTAGTAAAAGTACACATTGCCGGGTGCAGACAGCAGAGCTAGAGGAGGGGCCCAGCAAGTCCACCCACTACAGGCTGCCTGCAGAAAACTATAGGAGGGGCGGATACAAGACCAGTCACCCTGTACAAGGAGAGGGAGCAGAAATTGACCAGCCTCCATTACAGGAAGATCATACACAGAGGCAAAGTTTCACTTTAGATTACTGCACAGATCTGCAGGAAATATATAAAGCACACCAAGATTCAAGAACACATGCCTCTGGAATGTAGACATGATTCGCTTTTCCCAGGTTTCAGCTTTCACCAGGACGATAACTCCATGTACAATAAAATCTGCACTATAAATATTACATTAAAACAAAAACCCAACGTCTATTACATTTTGTCTAATGTGACAAGACCACAGATGTTTCTTTCAAGGAAATGTTGAGCTTTTGTAATAACAGGTTTTGGCTATTTAATTTTATTTTCTACAAAACATGTCCACACTGCAAAGGCACAAATGGGCGGATTTACTAAACACATATATGCTGTTCACTTTGCCACAGGATTTTCCCCTTTGCTTAGTGAATGAGGAGAAGCTCTGCTGACTTCCATTATCCAGCTGTGTGCAAAAAAAAAAAAAAAATTATATATATTCCCTCCCCCCTCAGTTCTGGATGAAGGTTGCCACCATCCCTAATATCTCGATTTTTGGAACTATTTGGTTTCCCTTAAAATACCATTAGAGGTATTATGTAAAACTCTACGGGGTTGATTTACTAAAACTGTAGAGTGCAAAACCTGGTGCAACTGTGCATAGATACCAATCAGCTTCTAGGTTTTTTTTTTTGTCAAAGCCCAATGGAACAAGCTGAAGTTGGAAGCTGACTGGTTACCATGCAGAACTGCACTAGATTTTGCACTCTACAGTTTTAGTAAATCAACCCCTATGTATTTTTTCCTTCCTTGCATGTGATCAAGTATTCTTTGCAAACTGCAGTCTTAGCACATTCACAAAGCAAAAGTGAACAGCCTTTAGTCAATCAATCCCAAAAGGCCTAAAGCGCTGGTGCTAAAAACTATTTGTATTGCCCAACAGCAAGGTACAGCTTTGAATTTTATTGCTAGTAGATCCAATGGCCATGGTGATTCTGGAGGGGTAATTCACTCATTTTCCAAAAGACAACAATGACATTTTAGTCTGTGAATTATGCATAATATGTTTCCAGCCACCTTTATCATCCATTGACTCTCTGGATTGAGAGCCTGTATTTCTCACTGCTGCTACTATTCATACGTGTCACTATTACTTCTAATAAAGCCTTTACTTACAAAGTTCTCTTGATTCACCCCCCTAATGCTTTTTATGTCAGTGTTTTTCCAAAGCTTTAGAAGCAATAGCTCCCCAGTCACCCAGAGATATGGTGGACTATTAATCATCAGACCTGACATGGATTCCTCTATATAACTGCATAATACAGCAGTTTTTGCCTTTAAATAGAAACTGCTGACATCAACTAAGTCATATGGTATGTTATACCTTCTATCACATACTTTAAAATATAGAGCAACAGAACCTACAGCTGCATTCCATAGATCATTTTCAGCAAGCGCACTTGAGAAAAAAAATTGATTCAGGCCACGAAGGAGACAACATTAAATGGAAAAGATTTAGACTGTCCCAAAAGGAACTACAGGAAATATGTATAACTGATATATACATAAACAGAAGGCAAGAAAAAGTGATAGTTGAGCTCATCGCTATGCTACAAGCATTACATACTCTTTCATTTCCTCCATTTTTACATACAATATCTACAATAATAAAGTACAATAGGTGTATACCAAAAAAATTGCTAAACTCCTTACACTACTCACTAAAGTTTTTTTTTTCTCTTATCAGAAGGCATCCCACTACCCACATCAATGCCTCTCCCAGGTCTCCATTAGTTTGCCTACAGTTCTACTTAAAAGCAAAGATGTAATGAGAAAGAAACTGGAGGCTGACATTGCTTATGGATTCTAAATATGCTAATGGCCTGGCTGTAATGAGATAACTTTCATACAAGTATGCAGATAAATATATAAATAAAGAACCAGCGCCACAGAAATTATATAAAACAGTAAGCTGCAAAACCTAGCCTATAAACTTATAGGATAAACAAAACTTTAAAAAAATAGGTTGCGCTTAAATACATACAAAAGTGTAACAAAAAAATAAATAACAAAACAATAAGAAACAATATTTTAAATCAAAATAAAATCCAGCAAGCGGACCGTGAGGACGTTGATGACGAAAAGCTTAGGGCGGTGCCTTTGGATGTGCGGTTCAGAATACTCCTGGTTTGTAAGCACGTAGCATGTGCATGATTGGCTTGGTCGGAGTCGCCTATATTCATTACACATGCTGTCTATACTGGTGTCAGTCTGGACACCTTGCTTGTAAGTGCATTTCATCATTAAAGTTTGATGCTTTTTAAAACCTACTGCACCATGATTGTTCGCTTTTTTCTTTTGAGTGACGGCCTGATCATCTCTCAGTTTGGATACTAAATCACCTTTGGAGTTGATTTTCAACTTTGCAGCACATCATCTGTTGGAGTTCATCCCTCATTTCTTCAGTGTTGTTGTCACCATATTATTCATTTCTCCCAGAACAACAAGTACTATACGCTGGTTTTTCAACAATCAGCATATTACTCTGGTGAGTTCTATTTAACCATTTTTGGTGGTGGATTTACTTGGTGATGAATTATTTTGGGCATTATTGATTATTTGAATTTTTGTACTTTTACGTTTTTGCTGGATTTTATTTTGATTTAAAATATGGTTTTATTTATTTTTTTGTTACACTTTTGTATGTATTTAAGCGCAACCTATTTTTTTGAAGTTAAGTATGCAGATAAGAATATTTTCCCAAACTTTTATGAATTTTTGTACCTACCATAAAATTCTCTCCATTGCGGGACAAATTAATTCTTAGACCATCAAGAAGTCCAAAAGCAATCCAACAGAGAGGACAGCAATAGAACAACAAAGACTAACAAGCCGAAGAAAAAAAAAAAAAAAAAAAACAACAGGCACTGCCTGTAGCTCTAATAGCCGCTTGAAGGACCAAACATCTGAAGAAGGCATCAGATGAGGCCTGATAATGGTCTTGGTAAAATGTGAGTGAAAAAGCAGATGGAGAAAAAAAAAAAAAAAAAAGGCTACTCTCCTGAGGATGCTAGCAATAGACTGTTGCATGATGATTGTGGGCAAGGTTATCCTGTGGGGGCCAATAACTTTTTGTTGCCAGTGTCCAATTCCCCTGTAGGTATGCTGACAGTCTAAAGAATCCTTTAGTCCCTCAATGGACAAAAAAAGAAAGTGCTTGTATAAACACGTCTGAATCCCAGCACCTTGTATACAAACCAGGTTTTGAAGACAAAGATAAAGATGAAGTAAAGAAAAGGATATATGTAAGCAGCAATGTTATACTGACCTGTGGATAGGCAGTTCCCATGCCAGACAATACAGCAGACAGGACTTCCTTGCCCTTTTCTCCAGCTCTGTTAGAGACAGCTAGTTTAAGAAGGTCAACCATGACTCGTGTGTCATCGGGGATAAGCAAACTCGTAAATTCATCCAAGCACTGGGGTTCAGGGCCTGGAACTTTGTTCTGGCTTTCCACATCCTAAATACAGGACAGTGATTCAGTATTGCCAAGTTGGGCGAGAAAACAGTGGGGGAAAGGGAGGGAGGGAGGGTAGGACCACATCAGGGTCACCTTCCACATCATGGATCATGAATAATTAAATGTATAACGTAAACTGTCACTCACCTCTTTGGTTTTAGTCATTGTCTCTGCAATAATACTAGCTGCCCCAGGATCATCTGTAACTGGAATGAATGGTCGAGAGGAGGCAGCAGAAGCTGAAGGAGTAACAGCCGATGGAGTGACAGCATCTTCAGCTGGGGCTACCTAAAACCAAGGAATGCAAAAAATTTCTGTTCAAAGTAAGAGCTTGGATATTCTTCTAAAACGGTCCAAAAATCAATTATCAATTTTTTTTTTCCAAAAAACAAAAGTGATAAATTAGGCACAATAAAACAATTTTTCCATTCTGAGTCCTGGTCCTGTAGGCAGGCAATATACAACAGGGGTCTTCTGTATTACTCCAATGAACAAGAAAAAATAATATATTTTTATCTAATTCAAAGGAAAATCATCAAAACTATGAAAATACAAAAACAGAAACAAAAAATAAAACAAACATTTTACCTCTCCACGTCTGTCTTGCCAAGGGCTGGGACTTAATCTGTCTTCTAACTCTAGCCCTGCATCGTCTCCATTTATAGGACTAGATGTGCCAGAAACATCAGATGGAGGGGTTGTGGACAAGGATGGGCACTCGACTGGAGCAATCATACTGGCTGGCATTAAAGCTCCAACCACAGCATCCCTACAGTTGAGAAAATAAATATGCACAAACCTAAATTAAAATAAAATAATTGCAGAATAGGACAGCAGTGTACTTATTTTGACTGAGAGACAACATAAATCTGTCATTCACTATACCAACATCCCATTTGCTTCCAAAATTCAAACTTCCATCTCCAAATTCATGTTGCATATAGTATACACAAAGGGTTTATAAAGTAAACAAACTTATCAACACATTATTTTGTTGTTAATCAGCACACTGGAGAGTCTAATTAATGAGCTGTACATGATTTAATGGTGGCAATAGACACTAGATGCCAGTTGGATGTGCATGCAAGATAAAGAGCCAAATGATTTTTCAACCCACTACATTAAAATCCTGCATGCCCATAGCACACAACCAAATATTCATGCAACTAGAAAGGTCTCATTGGCAGTATTATTCTAATCATTCTTTTAGCTATCCCCACTGTGCTATGGTTCTGTTTGCAGTAAAAGCTGATTTTTATTGTTACTTTTGCGGAGTTACTGATTTTTTATTTTTGTAAGAAAAAGGTTTCTTTTTTAATATACTGTCCAGCTATGTAAATTAAAATGTAAAAAAAGGTAAAAATCTTTTAAGACTATAGATAATTTTGAGAGTATACTGTCAACTAGCATCAATTTTGTCACAGACAGCATGCATAATGGCTGGTTTCACAACAGAATGGCAGAGGAATGTGGTCCACATACCTGTGCGACTCAATAGAGTGTGTTTTTCAGCCCAATCGTTTTAATGGGCTGAAATCGCACAAGTAGTGCATGCCGTACTTTTCAAAAATGCATTACATCGGATTGTATGATACGATGGTACCATGTGATCTGGTGCAGGCAGACACACTGCATTTGCAATATGCATTTGGGGCGTCGTTAGGCTGCATTGACACCCACAGCAGATCATAAGACTAAGGGTGTTTTGAACGTGGTGCAGGAAGAGTGCATAGAACGAGGGTTTTCCACACCGTGTTCTAGTGTGAACGAGCCCTATTTGCAGCAGTCTTGGCACCAGGAAAGAATGTGCAGAAGTCTCCACAACTTGCTCATGTGAGTGTCTGACAGCCTCTACAGTTTGATGTCAAATCAAGTTTGATGGGATGCAAGAAAAATGGAATCCCTGACAGTGTCCTTAGGCTTACTGCACAGGAATCCCTGCTTTACTCATTTAAATAATGCTATGTTCTTGCTTACAATACTGAGGCTGACAATGTAATTATCGTAAAAGCAATACCCAGCCCTTGGTACTTATATGGCAGTGGTCTCCAAACTGCAGCCTTGAGGGCTGGCCACAGCCCTTTGCTTGCCTTTATCTAGCCCTTGGGGCACAATTCCTCCCACTAACACCAAAGATGGGTTACTATTACTCCTAATGACACTAATAATGGGGTACTATTCCTCTCGCATACACCACTGATGGAACACTATTCATCCCACTCACACCAACAATAGACCATTATCCCTCCCACTGACACCAATGATGGTGTACTATTTCTCCCACTAACACCGATGCCATGGGGTAATATTCCTCCCAATGACGGGGATCTATTCCTCTCACAAGCAAAAATGATGGGGCATTATAACTCTCACGGACACCAAGGAGGGGGCATTATTCTGCTCTCTGGCACCAACAGTGGTGCACTATTTCTCTCACTGACACCAACAACTGGACATTGTTACCTCCCATTGATGACAGGACATTTTTTCTCCCACTGGCCACAGTCCAGCCCCTTTAAAGTCTGAAGGATAGTAAACTGGCCCTATGTTTAGAAAGTTTGGAGACCTCTGTTATATGAGTAACAAAAATCTAATTGTATTGGAATATCCTGACAAAACTAGATAAAATGTACAGTTACCAGGAAGGTACTTTTAGCTTAAATGAAAACATACTTTGCTAAAAACAATGAACAACGGCATCTAAAACACATTCAAATGTCTACACATAATAGTCACACTTTTAAGTTGGGTTTAATTATATTCTACTCTCAAAACAGGTATTAATCTAATTCTCTCCAACAGAAACATTTAAATTGCTTCTTAGGCGATTACAATTTTCATCCTCCTCTCCAAACCTCAGATACAGCATCCTCAACAGATTTCTTTAGGGTACAATTGCTTTGGTGTTTAGGAACAGCTGGCAACAATTACCATGCAAAATAGTAAGTGTGGAAACGTATGGTCACTAATAAAAGCTTACTTAAATGCAAATTCATGTACATAGACATTCTCCAAAGACTAGTTCAGTGAAAAGAAATTAGCCTAAAAAAAAAAAAAAAAAAAAAAAAAAGTCTGTAGACCTGCAATATTTCTTACCTAGCGTACATAATCTGCAATGCAGTTAGAACGTGAGAGAGTGCTTGTTGCTTGGCTAGGTTGCCGTCAATAGAGAGGAGAATCTTTGCAAGGGATGGCCGGTTCGGTTTAGCGTTATTCACTCCACTGATTTTATTGCTGGAGGAAGATGAAGATTCTGGATCTGACGGCACACCTACAAACAGGAACAGCAGGGAAGCTTATCACAATGCAATAATGACAGTCTAGTAAACAAACCTTTTCCAACAAATCAGTGTTTATAAACTCTCTTGTATTGGAGAGGATCTCGATTTCAAACTTTTTTTAATTTACTTCACAGTTTGTAGTTGGGCAAATCTAAGTAAAATGCCTCTCCGTTGAGACATAATACTACATTAGACTAGACATTTAAAAAAAAAAAAATGCAAAGGCACTGCAGGCAAAGTATTGATTCCTAGTTCTCAGAAAAAATCATGATTGTCCATCCATTTAACATCTTACATTTTAGAATAGAAAACCCCTAAATGTACAGTATCTCCAAAGTTCATTACCAAGATAGGAAGCTCCAAGTGGGTCCCTGGCAGTTTGGAAAAGAACAGGTTCATGGACAGATGGTGTCGCCACATCCACTGTTGTCCAAGCTACGCTGTGAGAGGACCCACAAGCCACACGTGTTATTTTCTGCCCCTCCAAGCCATGGACGAGGGTAGGCTTCCGGTTAACGGTAGTAGTTCCATTTCCCTGCTGCCCATGATCATTGTCTCCCCATGCATAAACCTGCAAAGACAAGGAGAGAAAAAATCCTTTAATAAATTTATTACAAAGAATTCATATTCAAGGCGAAGCTCCTGTTCAGTTTTGAAATAGGTGTCTAACTAAAGTGAACAGACTCTTTCTCATGGACAGCATGATAAAACCGTACACATTTCTAAATGTTATCCTCACCTTTAAAAACAGGTTTCCATGAGCACATACAGGTCACAATGTATTAAAAATACACAGCATGTGTAACATGCTGTAAGATATGTGCAAGTCTTATAAAGATCTTCTAAACCTGGATTTGCAACAGTCGTGATAAAGAACAGTGTTCCTGTGCAAAATTCATCTTTGTATCGTAGTGTAAACTTTTAAATAAAAAACGACTGAACAAAAAAGTAAAAACAGGTTGTTTTATCCTACCTGTCCTGTGTCAGTCACGGCCAGACAGTGGAGAGCTCCAACAGCTACATGAACAATCTTCTTTCCTCTGAGCCCTTCCACAACTTGAGGTTTTCTTACATGGACATCGGTGCCATGACCTAACCTGAAGTAGTCTCCTTTCCCCCTAAAATGTCAGCACAACTTTACATTACATACTTTCCAATATTCCATATGATTACACCAGTATTACAAAATAACAGCAGCAGTCGAACACACACTTACCCAACATACAAGTTACTCGTGGGAGAACAATTAAATGCAACCATTTAGAACTTACACCACATCCTAAAAACAGACAATGCAAAACCACTTACCAGAATATTTGAAATATTTTTAGACAGGCACCAGATTAACCTCTTGCTGTGTGGTGGCAAAGAAGTTGGGCTTTAACGCCCGCTTATATGCATCCAAAAGGTAAGAAAAGCTTTCTGCGTGGATAGCGCACTCACTGTGCAGTCCAAGCACAGAGACCAAGCTGTCAAATACAGCTCTCAATCTCTGCTGATTGGTAGCTGGTGGGACCAGTCACGATCATGTGACCACTGTGACAGCCAATCACAGTAGCCAAGTGATCAGCCAATCCTTCCTGCCTCCGGCGTCAACTAAACTAAAGAGACACTTTTTTTATGGATAAATCTGAATTGCTTGATTTTCATGACCAATGCTAAATCAGGAAGCAATTGGGTCATGTATAGCCACCCTAACAGGCTTAAACATTAAAGAAACTAATCTGCGGTAAAGTAGTACTCGATCACAAATATGGGTGTTTAGTGAGTCAGTTTGCTATATGTACTATGCAGCCAATATTTGTGAAATCAACTACAGTATAGCTAAGCTGGTCTTGTGATGAAACCATACCGATAAAATATGGGTGATATAATATGCTAAGAGCATACTAATCTAATGCAATAAAGTTACTTAATAGAATAAAATCTATTAGTAATAAAATGCACTCACAATAAAATGAGTGGACCAAAATGCAGCCCTATGTGCGGCATCCAAATATATATGTGCTGGAGCCAATGCAGGGCTTGAATAGCATTCAAAAGCCCATGGACACAACAAACACATGGACTTTTGGATTCCACATAGAGGACTGCATTTTGAATTTCAATATTTTTATTGAAACGATTGACAAATGACAAATATCAATCCGACAGAAGTCATATCATAAGTGAATATTATGGCAGGAGACCAAAGTCTAACATCCAATTAGAAAATATAAAGAGGACTGCATTTTTGATCACAGATCAGCACTGTTCATTCATTTTCATTGTGTCTGCATTTGATTGCTATTGGTTTTTAAGCCATCAGAATAATGACAGTCGTTTTCAAGTCATCATGTAGAGCAGCAAGATTGGTGGGTTATACTATTCAAGCGTATTATTCTATTTTTTCTATTAAATTCAATAACTGGGGGGTTTTTTAGCACACTTGACAACTCATTTCATACAATTAACCTGGTTTTGCTTCGAAAACTTGTACATTCACAGTTAACCTCCCTATGCGATTATCCAAATTAGATTTGTAGTAACACCTAAACACTGCTCATACTACAGACATCAGAAGAAGGTTCAGTTGGATTTAAACACACTGAGCCCTGACTTTGGGACAACAGTGTATTCAGAAATGTAAGTCTATCAAAAGAGGTAAAAAAAAGAAAATACCAAAATTAAAACAATAAAGGGAACTTTGGTGCACTCGGTGTCCATAGCCAAAAGCAGAGCAAAAACATGATCATCAATATTACTCACACATACATAACTTGGAAGGTAAGTACAACTGGAGTGTTTTAGATGGTCTATATCAAAGGGGTTTTATTCTACATTCTTAAAAAAAAAAAGAAAAAAACATGTGTTACTCTAAATTAACTAAGAACTTGGGAATTGAACATAAATGTGATCAAAGACCAGAAGCTTCTCTTACAGAATCCGCAACCATTTAAAAAGTTTAGCAGCCTCGACTAAAAGTAGAACTATAATAATCCATTAGCGAAGAACCCCAATCTTGGTTTTATATATAGAGGGTAAATAGCATTCAAATCTTTGGCTAGCATTACCATGTCCAAACAACCCCAGACTTGGTCAGTGCGAGGGAAAACTGGGCTCCACACTCAATCTGACACACTCCCTGTCCGTTCAGTCTTTCTATATTCTGGGGGACATTACATCCCTCACTGCCTCCACGACCTAGCTTCCCAAAGTCTCCATCACCCCAAGAGAACACCAGTCCTGGAAAAAGAAACACAAGTTATAGGAAATCCGTAAATATCTACATGCAAAACACTGATACAGAATGCACAGTAAAGTTAACACCTCAGGACAATCTCAGGTTGATGTAAAAATGTCAGACTCAAGAGGCTCACACAGAATACAAATTTTTTACCTCTGAGCAATTTATCCCATAAAAGTGCACCTACTGTGTATATGTGATTTCTATGAGGAATCACTCTCAGATATATCTCCAGATGCTTGAAACAAGTATAAATAAAATACACTGGATGTAAAAGTGGAGATTCAGCTTTGAAACCCTTTTTATACATTGTTTGAATAGTACCGTATTTTTCGCTCCATAAGACGCACCTGACCATAAGACGCACCTAGGTTTTAGAGGCAGAAAACAGGAAAAAAAAAATTCTGAACTAATGGACTGCAGACATAGTACAGGAGATGACCAGAGACTGCGGACAGCACAGGGATGACCAGAGACTGCGGACAGCACAGGGATGACCAGAGACTGCGGACAGCACAGGGATGACCAGAGACTGCGGACAGCACAGGGATGACCAGAGACTGCGGACAGCACAGGAGGTGACTGCTGACCTTTGGGGAGGGGGGGAGCGGGTACCTGAATTTGACAGGTACCCGCTCTTACTTACCCGCAGAGTTGTTCTTTGACCTTACCTGTTCCTCTATCCAGCCGCGCTGTCTTCCGGCTTCTGTAGTGTGGGCGCTCGGCATGACAGCCGGGTGCCCAGTGCACATGAGCGAGAAGCACTTGCGCTTTGTGATTGGTCCGGCGGCTTCTGGGATCTGTCATGTGTCCCAGGTACCGCCTTACCATTCACAAAAAGCACCGCTTCTTGCGCATGCGCACTTGGCACCCGGCTGTCAAGCCCAGCGCCCACACTACAGAAGCCGGAAGACAGCGCGCCGCTGGATAGAGGAACAGGTAAGGTCAAAGAACAACTCCGCGGAAGTAAGAGCGGGTACCTGTCAAATTCAGGTACGCGTTTCCCACCTCCCCAAAAGGCCAGCAGTCATCTCCATAAGGTCCCGCTGCAGAGCTGAGCGGCCGGCCCGGAATTCTGACACGGCGGCGGTGGAAATACCGGACCGGCCACTCCATATTCGCTCCATAAGACGCACTTGGGGGGAAAAAAGTGCGTCTTATGGAGTGAAAAATACGGTACTTAGATTCTGTTTGATTTTGATTTAGAACTGCTGTGTACTGTTACTATTAATCAAGACAAATATGGGAAAAATGTGACCAAGAAAAAGCATCACATTTTATTACATGTGTTTACCTTACTAACGCTTTACATTTTATTTTGTGAAAGATTATTTCACTGCATGGCCATTCTGGGTGAAACCAGCTTTAAAATAGATAGCTGTATGACAACTGAGTTAACACCTACTTTTAAGGACTCAAGCCTTTTCTGCCAAGATAAATGATAAACAGCAACATACCTTCATCTGTCAAGGCCAGCGTCTGAGCATCTCTGCTTCCACATGCCACCTGTATGACCCTATGACCAAGCAGTACTTTCACCTGAAAAGGCAGGCAAACAAATAGACAAATGTATGTTCCCAAAAAGGAATTCCACTACTAAACTGCAATAAAAACATGTGGACATAACCTCAGGCAGTTACGTTCAGCATATTTAAAATTTAAATGTGCATTTGTGTGGCCATCAACCCATGCAGTCTCTACCTCCACCTCTTCAAGCTCCTTAAGCAGCTGAGAGCATACATACATACATACATGTTTTGCCTTGCATTTCTATTTTGGACTGAATAGGTTGTTTTACAAGGTAAGGGGTTCACATATACAGTATTTTAAACTGCTAATATCTAAGTAATAAAATGGGAACATGGTAACATGTCCAGCTAACTACCAGTTATCTCTTGCACTAGCTTTTTGATGGATGCAGTTAGTTTGGCTTCACATGACTGCCAGAAAATGTAGTTAACAGAGAAGTTTAGGGGTTTTTTTTTTTCTAGAAATGATACTTACCTTCGTGGATGCAAAATCAGCATCTGTCCCCTGCCAGCTCTAAGACCAGCGGTCTTTGATCGCTCAGTTCCCAGAAAGCTGATGACTGCCAGCCACCGCTCTCTACTCTGCCCCATTCATTCTATGTATGAAAGTAAAAAAACCTTTTTTGTGCAGCAGCCACCCTAATACTCACTTAAGCTCCCTCTCAATCGAGCGATGTGCACTGGAATCTCGGCTATCCCGGGACTCCCTCTCCTCACTGGTTCAGACAGCAACGGGAGCCAATGGCTCCCGCTACTGTAAACAACAACCAGTAAGCCAATGAGAAGAGAGAGGGTATGGGGCCGAGCCACGGCTCCGTGTGTGAATGGACACATGAAGCAGCGGGTGCCCCCATAGCAAGCTGCTTGCTGTGGTGGCACCCAACAGGAGGGAGGGGCCATTCTGAATTTATAGGCTTATGCTGAATGGCAGGCCATACAGGAGATAATAAAGTATTTATATGATTAACACAATCCCAGATGTTTGCTAGTAACTGGTCAGATAATAAGCAATCAGTAAAAACATTAAAGTGTGAGATTATTGCTTGAAGACCAGGAATTTAGAGATCCCTTGGCCACTGATCGCTCAGCTCTCACAGCCTGCTCCAAGCGGAGAGCAGTAACTGTCAGTCAGGGGAGCACCAAGCAAGTGAGGGGATGGGCAAAGCTGGCTCCAGCTCTCAGCCTTGTGCTGAAAGGCAGAGCCATCTGACAATCAAGCAGCCAAGTGGATCCCATCAATATTGTCAGGATCATTCCTAAGCCTGGCACAGTTTTGCCCTGTCAGCTGATTGTGGGCAGTAGCACAATATCAGCTGACTATGGGTTACAGGAGAAAAACATAAATGTACTCATGTGACCCTCAAGACAAATACAGCCCAAAAACTTTGCTCAAGGTTTGTCCTTTACAAATATGGTAAAGTCTAAAAACTATGAACAGCGGTCACTGTCTTTTGTAATCTACCCATATGTGGACAGCTCTGACAAGTTATTTTTTACAGGTAACTTGGCATTCAGCTACATGTGATGGGGCCCAACAACAGGGAAAAAAGGTTTACGGAATAATGCAGGGATCACATCTACTACTGCATTCAGTCTTGAAAGTGCAATTTCCACTGTCTGAAGGTTCACTGGAATGATGAACAAGTAGCTCTTAAAGATCTGATCTCCAGTTAATTTAAGTGATTACTCTTTGTACAACCAACCTAAAGAATAAGATTTAAAAAAAAAAAAAGACCATTTTTTACAGATAACAAAAATAAGCATTTTTTTTTTTTTTGTTAGGAGCCTACATGAAAAGCACTGCACCCATGACCAGCAGATTGTGGGTTAAAGGCAACAGTTCTCCAGACTGTCTGTGTATCTGTCTGCCCACACCTCGAATATGGGCAGGCAGTTACACGACAGGAAGCTCAATGAACTACCTAGAGAGCTCAACAGCGCCCTAGTAGTTCATTAAGAACTACAAGCAGACAACTGCAAAGGCTGTTGGCGAACTTCTAGTTTTTCCATTCACAGAATACTGTGAATGAATGAAGCAGCTGGGAGGGTGGAGCCCAAAATGCTGCATTTTTTTCAGATTGTGAAAGCCAGCAGGGGAGAAGATCCCCTGCTAGCTGTCAAAAATGGGGGAGCGGAGGGAGAGGAGTCTGGTGCATCTATAACATGTTACACCCTGAATATAGGAGTAATGCAACAGGTTACAAAAGGTGAACTTATTATTTAATTTAGGAAACCTGAAGCAAAATCTAAACAGAAGTTCAACCTATCAGTAGAAGCAAATTGTCATACATGTTAGGTCTTAAGCAAGAAATCACTTTCACTCTTACCATTTTAGGCTTCAGCTGCGTTGTGTTGTCACCATGGCCCAGGCGGCCATATTCTCCCAATCCCCATGTATACAGCTCCCCACTAGATGTGATTGCAGCACTATGGGAGCTGCCACAAGCAATGTCTCTGATACGCTTACTCTTCAGTGCTTCCACCAGACGAGGTTTGTCACAGTTCCTAAATAAATGGCAACAACCTAGTTTACGAACATCATTCATTGCCAGGACATGCCACAATAAACTTGAATTCAGATACATAATTACACAACTAAAATAAAAATATTCTTACATCCTACTGAAATGTCCAAGCTTGCCATCATCCCCTTCTCCCCAAGAGAAAATTTTTCCATCCACAGTTAAAGCCATTGCGTGTCTTCCACCTGAAATATAGACATATATACAGCAGATGACCCTGGAACGTTTAGACAATTGCACATTATTTTTAAACAGAATAGACACACTTGATCAGGTGTACCTGAGTGAACAGCTACTTTCTTCACCACATAGTTGCTGAGTGCAGTCATCTGTCGAGGTATGGGCACAGTGCCACTTGAAATGCCTAAGCCCAGTCTTCCATTGGTGGCCTCTCCACATGCATACACTTTACCTTCTGCAGTAACTGTGAATAGTAAATATAACAGAGAGTAAGCATTGAACCTTATGCTCAACTCTATATAAATGCTCTAAATAGCAAAATAGATGAAGCCAAAATAACAGATGATTCATTAAGGCAATGGAAATAGGTTTCTAGGCAATACATTTATTTGGAAAGCAGTGTATTTTGACAATATTTAGAGAAATAATTGGAGGGATCTCTCTGCCACAATATCCTGTTCCACTCAATTTCTGCAAAAATTACAAGGTAATAAAAGGGAACCAGAACACAAATCAACATAGCCATTTTAGTCTTTGAATACAAAGTAGAATATGGAAAGGAGAGTAAGCTACATGGTAGCAACAAAATCAGTTCCACTTGTTCAACTAAACTAATCCAACCTGACAAATCTGCTAGAGTTTTCTACACATTGTTCCTTTTCATTTAAAAAAAAAATATATATATGTAGATATCTTATCAAAGCAGGCTTGAACTCAAAAAGTGAAGACTTTCTATATTATACAAAGATCAAGAAATATTAATTCTGTTTAAGGAGTACCCTGTTTTTCCTTGCTGGAGGCTCTGCTATGGGGAAGAAGATAACTAATATTTTGCTCTTTTCTTGCCTTTTTCAGCACAGCCTTCGGGGTTCATTTCCTCTTTACTACAGCAAGCAGGAGATACAGTTGTGTAACAGTACATCTCAAAACCTATGTCAGCTTAGAACTATTTACAAATTTGAAGCACTGTAATGCAATAAAAACTGCACCTGCAAATAGACTTTTAGATCCACCAGCAACCTGTACAACATTGAGAGCCGAAAGAGTCTCTGAAAATGATGGAACTTTGATCTGCAAAGTAAAAAAAAAAGGGAATTATGTTATTATAGCTGAATTATTTTTAAAAATTGTGATATAATCCACCAGCCTATCCACCTCAGCTAATCAGAAGAAGCCTTGGATTCATTGCTAAAAATACAAGGCTTCCTCTGAATGGCTGAGAAATACTCAGCCAGCCTGATGCCATAATGTAGTGTAGGATATATATATATATATATATATATATATATATATATATATATATATATATCTATCTCTAATGTATATTGAAACATATGGTCTCATGTATACTGATACACATGGTCTCAATCTGTGGGAAGTTGGAAACCTCTGACCTTTTCTATTCTATGGTGTAGCTCAAACCATTTTGACTAGGTTTTTGGGCTGGTATATGTACGGCTAATAAACAAAAGGGAGTTGGATTCAGAAGAGAAGTATGAATCAAGGACTATCACCTCCAGGAACTTCAAATGAAGAAGTAGCGAACTCCCCATGGACTGAATATGCTGTATTTATCTATTTTCTATCATCTGTAATACCTCTTTAAACCAAGTAAATTCCTTTTATCATTATACTCTCAGGCTGACACATTATTGTATGATACCCTCATACATGAAAGGTTAAACATAGGAACTTTCAAGTAATAAAGTCTAACCCTTTATTACACACATACAGAATGATACAGCACTCACAGCAGGTGCATCACTTATTAAAGGAAATAACATGGCCTAAAAAAAACTAAACTGACAGAAAACCTGAACTTTGGCTTTAAAGTTTTCCACTTGCCCAGACATTACCTACCAGAAATGCCTGACCATTTGCCTGTTCCAATAAGTTTACTTTGTTCATGGCACTAGGTTTCCTTGTATTAACTTATTTGTTTAAATAACCCAAGATGTCCATTTATAATATATCTGTCCCAATAGAAAATATAATCAAGCATGAAAGACTTTCCATAAGACTAAAGCTGGCCATACACGGTAAAAATGTTGGCCAGTTACTGAGCAACTGTCTGAATTCACTCCACTATCTACCCTATCTGACATCCCTTGTATGAAAAATCGAGCTGAATATCATCAGATGAAAAACTACTGCATCCAATCAAATTCAGCTGTTGCTCTGGTATTTTGCACTCTCTTACTAGCTGTCAAGTATATGGTGACACACATTGGGTTACATCTGGTATGTGAGATACACACAAGCTTCATACTTTGGAGGTGGTATTGTATCAGTACTGGAAATTCAATAACACAACAAACCCTGGTAAGTGGTTTGTATTGGATACTTTCACTAGTAGAGAAGCTGGCTGAGGACCCACCAAAACAACAGCATTCCATGTTGAGCAGTACTCCCATCCCCAATGCTCATTTGTAAATAATTTGTTTGTATCCATAGCTTCTTTTGGGTTTTCTTCTTGATGGTTATGTGACATACCTGGGTATTTCCTCTACTGCTTCAAGTTTGAGCAGCCCTGTTTGATGCTCACAGTGATACAAGTTACATTCTCTGCATCATTCTCCAAGGTTGACAAGATGTCACACCACCATGGGTTGTGTCTAGGACAGCCTGGGCACCCAGGAAGTGGGCCGAATGATGGCCAACAGCTGGAAAACCAGCAGCAGCAGAGGATGGAAGAAGATGCAGTAGCCAGCACTGAAGCTTGGAAGGCAAATTACACTTTTTTTTTTAGGGTAAGATATATATCCCATGTCTGTACCAGGTAAAGGCCTGCAACATCCTCCTCTATCTACACTGTCAATAACCACACAGAAGCTGTGCAGCAGCCTTTGTTTATACTCATGTCACAAGGAATACAGATACAATATGACAGCTAAACCAGATTAAAATAAAAAATTTGCCAGTAAAATACACTGCAACAGATCTTACCTTGGAACCTTTCAATCCTCCCAGCTGATCCTTGTCATTCAAACCCCACACAAAAACCTTGGTTCTGATTGTTGCTGCAGATTCTGAAGCCGCTACTTTTTTCCTAACAAAGCTAAATAGACACAGATAGTTATTCTATTATTAATAAAGCACAACAAAGCTAAACAGTATTTTACAATTCAATCAACTATCACTATTCTCTACAGGAAAAATCTAGTGCATTTTCCGTGAGCACATCAGTGGGGCTATTTTGTAGCAATTGTTGATGAGACATTCACATTTTATATACACACGTTTTCATATTTTTGTTAAAAAAATATATTTCGTAGAGTAGCCAATGGAGGGATAACTGCCTTTTGCAGCAATATCTCACTGCTCTTATGTAACCATATCAGCCACATAGACAGTACATTTACACATAGATCAACTTACACTGCAAAAAATGAACAGTAAAGCAAAATCAGGTGTATCACTGCAAATCAGAGTGCCTTTTTATACAAAGATCACTGCCCCCATGTACATAATTACACAACTATACGTGTATTTCAAGCATTTATAAAGCGCTGTCTATTTAGGCATCACTTTTCATACTATTCATTTACAAAGAGAAAAGGTTTTAACACCGTCTCACAGATCATTTCCACAGATACATAAATAAATTCTGTACATTACATCACCGTGTCACAATCTGAAATGGAAAAGTGGTGGGGACACCCAAAACTGTTATTCTATAAATGTTAACGGTGTACCGCTGAAAGTGAATTAAAAGAAAACTGTCTGAGAGGACAGTTGCCACGCATAAGCACTGACAAGTGGGAGGGGTAGGAATCACATACTGTAAGTATTTGTACTAGGTAGGTAACTTCACTTTCTTAGGCTAACACAGGGATGGAGAAATAAAAGGAAAGGCAAGCTTTTATTAACTATTTTTATCAGCAATCGGGGGGGGGGTCATAATTAGAGAAAACACTGCTGCCTTGCCACACATGGACAAAATACAGACTCACGTTAAAAATAAAACAAATACACCAAAAAGTCTCCAAAGTAATTCAAAGGAATGGACGATGTACGGGCAACAAAAAGAATCCCATTAAAACCTTAATTCCATCAAATCTAACAGGAATCACATGCCATGCCAGGACTTACCTGCCAGTACTAGTTTTATCATCATCCTCTTCCTCGTTATCAGAGGCCAGAAATGGAACTGTTGCTAGATCCTCGTCTTCAGCTCGGATCTGTCCGATAATACTCAGCTCATGAATTTTACAGTCAATGCCAGAGCTTCGACACTGCTTAATGGCAATCTCAATATATCTGTGATACTAAAGTTGGCGAAGGAAAAAAAAAACACATTAGCTTTTTAGAATTTAAAAACAGAGAACCCTGGCAAAAATGGAGCTGCAGAACCTACTTACCTCTGTACAGTCACTAAGCAGCAACACACTCATGTCTATAGGGTTTATGTTGATTGTCTTTAATTCTATGAGGTTATTAAGCGAGTTTCCCCCTAAAACAAAAAAATAAGTTTGCATAAACCTGAACCATAGATAAAGAAAAAGTGATTATGGGACCCCCAACTGAGCGGCATTTAGTTTGGTAAAGTTATACTAAACCTTAGATTTTTATTAAATAATAAAATAGGTTATACTGACCTGCTCTGTGCAAGGATATTGCATAGCGGTGGCTAACGTTCCCTTTTTCAGTCCCCTACCTGCACTGTCTGCTTCGGGAGCAGGTACTCACACGATTTGGCTGACAGCACCAGAAGCCAATGGCTCCCACTGCTATCAGTGTAGCCAGTGAGAAGAAGAGAAAGCAGCGCAGCTGCACATGGTCACAGCGCTGGATCGAGAGAGGACTCAAGTGTTTACGGAAAAGCTAGTGAGGGTTTTTTTTATCCTAATGCAGGAAATGCATTAAGGTAAAAAACATTTTAACTTTAGAACCAATTTAAAGCACTGAATATTATACAACTGCCATTGTTTATTTTCAGAACAATCTGGTTATTTTCCTTTGTTTTATTCTCTGTGCTACCAATGTCCTCCAGCCATTTTCAACCATTTCCTGTCTACATGCACTTGTTACAGCACTGACTGCAGACATCATTACTCTGGTCCAGTTTCCCATCAGTGAAAAAAGCGGATCAATCCTGCACACAGTGTGTCAGTGTGACCAGAGGCAGATGCGACAGGAAGAACCAAAACAATGACCTTCATGGCAGAATCTCCAGGTATTAATTTAATGGAAGCTGCAGAATTAAAAACTGAAAACATTTTATAACATTAATATTTCTCTATCAACCAATGATTGACACAGCTCTGATAAACATAGGATTTTACATATGCCTACAGGTTAACTTATACTGACACCTACAAAAGAACTGGACACTAGGCAAAACAAAAACAAAAAACTGAAGGCCTGCCCCCCTTTACCCCTCCAACATCAAAGATCTTCAGTAATGCTTAGTGCCCCAAGGAAAATGAATGTTTCCTTCCTATCTGCTGGATTTTTTGCTTTACTATCAACAGCTACTGGAAGATTCATGCTGGATATACCGAAATTCTGGAAGTTCCTCCAGTCAGCAAACACTGCTGAGAAATTCATGCCAGAAATACTGACACTCCCACTGCTCGATACTCCTCTTGCGCATGGTCTGCTATTACTAAGCACGTCTCACCAAACACCTATCACTGCTTCCTGCACTTCAAAGGCTGTGAGGAGGCAGACGCAGATCTCAGAGGGAATGACAGCGGCTCACTTTGGTTCATTGCTGGCATTTGCAATTGGAAAGTGTTACTTTTTCTACTGACTGCTGCCTGAACTGACACTTTGCTTCTCCTGCTTAACCCCTGGGTACATGGGCTTGGGTCTGTAAGGATTCCTGGAGAGATTGACAGCTTCTTCTTTAAAGGCAAATTTCCCTGAACTAGTGTCCCCTCTACTACTGTTCTAGGGACAACCCAAAAGTTGAGGTTTCTTTCACTTTCAATGATAATGGTAGATAGGACAAATGGAAAGAGCGAATCTCCCTCATGAGGGCACAGATAGCAATAAAAACTTAATAGGTGTTCTAATCCATCTCCTCTCTATCCAAAACTAAAAAAAAAAAAGTTTTTTTCTTTCAGTTATGCTTTAAAAATGCCCACAATCTCCTTCACCTGCAGCCTCCGACAAAGAGATGATTAATATTTCTGATTCTATCAGCCGTTACCTAGAGGACTCGCTATTGGATACGAATTTCTTCTTTCCCTGGAGGAGGAAGCCTCACTAGATAATTTTCAGTCTCCCTTTGTGTCAAAGCACCAGAAGGAAACAGTCTTCTTTTTAAAATGAGGCTGTACGCACCGTTTTAAAAATAGAGTATTTTGCTGTTACTTCTACTCTAGTGTCTAGTCTCGACCCTTGTAATTTTGGTCCTTAATTAGCGGGGCATTAACAGTGTTTGAGAGCACCAGCAGTGTCTATTGTGTTGTGGACTGATGTGCTGCTGTGGTGTTTTTTGTCCACAAGATGGCGCCTGTTGAGATACTGAGCATGTGCAGTTTTTTGTCTACAAGATGGTGTCTGTGAGGAACTGAGCATGTGCGGGGGCCATTTTAATGGCCATCTCTATATATAGAGGTGAAACAAACGATAGGTGCCATTTTGCCACCATGTGCAGCTGAGCACAACTTCCAGGCACTGTGACATATTTTAATTCTTTATACTCCTGACAAAGCTCTGTTTTCTGGAGCAAAAAATGTAGTTTCTTTTTTTCTTTGGGAGCACTTTTTGAATGCATATGGTATTCACTCCTCTCTCTCCTTTTTTTGGAGAGGTCTGTACTGCATTATACAGTGCATCATTTGCATTCCTCAAGACAGGTATTTTTGAGTGGATATGGTGACGTATGGAGCTTATCCATGAGGGGCTGACATTTAAGCCCGAGGATGAGTGTACCCGTATTACATATCTATAGCAAGATAGATTATACTAGCTAATTAGTTTTGTCCATGGGGTACCAATATTTCCATAACAGAGATTATATATTCAAGTGGATAGGCTTATGATCAAACTACAGGGCCTCTTTGTATGCAGTCACTCCATCTAAAACGGTATGGTATTTGACTTGGTCTGGTGGTATTAACCATTTGGATGTAAGGTAAATAATTGCAATGGTATTCAGTTATATTGTGCGCAGTACATTCCACTTCAATAGGCATTAATTACAGCTGAGCATACATTTTTTTATATATTTGAATAAAGGTTATATATTTTAGATTCATCAATTGGCCAGATGGTGCGTAGGGAAAAGCACCCTCGTCCAGTATAGATTTGTTATTTGCCAAAGATGATGATTTACAATTAGGGCTTAGTTCAATAGTCTCGACCCTCATAACTCTGAAACTGCTGTAAAGGTTTTTGCTATTCATAGTATTTATGATAGATTTATCTGTAATGATTGGGAATTTCTGGACAAGCAAACCTGGTCACTAAACAATTTATGACACGCTGTCCTTTCCAGAGGATTTTGTGAAAAACAGTCTACTCCTGGTCAAGGAGGTCTCTTAATAAGACCTTGACCATCCCTGTTGATGATTCTCTGTCCTTTATGGGCTTCGGCAACAACGAGTTGGAAGCTCTTTGTCGTACTATCTATTCCTTAGCAGGATTAACCCTTCAACCTTTACTAGCCACTGTTATTATTTCCCAGACTTTTCTACTTGGTCACAATCACTAAGTGTGCATCAAGCAGGCACCCTGGCTGACCCTCATTTTATTGATTGCATTGACTAGTTGATTGTCTTCTTTTATGTTCAACTCAGTACTGCATGTCTGCCATTTGTTTGCCCATTTATGGTTAGTAGAAAAACACTTTTGATAAAACCTTCCACTACTACATAAAAAACTTATGTGGCTGGAGGTTCCAGAAAAAAGTGCTGCAACTCAAATCACACACTTGGACATATATGCTACAGAACAACTTCTAACAAAATGTGATGCTGAAATGTAGCCCTAAATTGTTCTGTGAGGAGGGCCCCACAAAAAAGGGAAACCCTCTGTGTCACTAAAAGGAGGATTTCCTGAAACTTATTCGGTTTTTGTCGGTCAACATTCCCTGATACATACCTGATACAACTACAAGAGAAGGCATGTAACTGCTATCTGCAGGATCGACAATCATCATCAATCTGTGTACTAGAACATCTGGGAAAATCTCCAACCGTATCCAGTGCTGTTCAGAGAAAATAAGAAAAAAAATATCACATGCCCAGGTTCTGTTACAATGTGAATTAAATTTGAAGTGTATATCCACTTTCGAAGTCAAATTTGATAAAACTTTGTTTTGTGCTCTCATTCACAGAGCATACCTTTTTGAACAAGTCAGAGTGAGTTTATCCCAACAAAAAGGCCAAGGACAAGCTATGTTTCCTCTCAGTAACACATGATATAGAATGCAAGCTTCTAAATCAGTAACCCTTTGTTAGGACAGAAAATGTTCTAATCTGGTTTACAACTGATAATTAGATCCACAAGCACAGTATAGACAGGGCAAACAAAGCTCTCCAGCCCCTCTCATAAACAAAGAGAACCAAGTAGGATATTTCAGTTATGTTATGTGAATGAGAACATGTAACAAATATAAAAGTAGGTGTTATCCCAATCTGGTTGCAAAAGTAAAAATACACTTTAAAGGTTTTATTTCAGTGAGCATATTTTGATAAACACAAAAAAATAAATAAATAAATACAAAGTGCAGTAATCCACAGCAATCAATCCAATTTTATTTTACAAACAAAAGACCAGCAAAGGATGGATTCTGATTGGTTTGCTGAAGGTGCTAAAATCTGCACCTTGCAATGATTTGCAGAATAAGTGTGTTTTTTTTATTCATAAACATTTGACTTGCCTTTCCTTGTGAGCCAGATGATTGCCAGCACTGATCACTACCATCAATAAGGCGAGATGCTTGGTTTGCAGAAGAGGAAACATTTAGATTTTTCACAATCCTGGACCAATCATCTAGCAACATGCCCCTCTGGCCACTGTGCCGTCGCTTCAGTTGCTTTCCTGAACGTCCACAGAACACTGGAGACTGGCCTATATTAGAATAATACAAAATCTTAAACTTTTATATAGTTTATATTTATATAAGCAATTCCGACAGAAAGGTATAACAATATACCTGGCTCATTTATTCTTCCAAATGTATGCCTTGTATTGTGCTTCCTATTCTTAAAGCAGGTTTCACAGAAATCAAAGTCATCACAATTGCGACATTTAAATCGTGGCCCATGAATTGGAAACATCTGACAGCCATCACAGCTGTAAAAAGGAAGAAAAAAGAAAATGTTTTAAAAGTAGACCTACAGGTTTCCTATAAAACAAAACACATACAAGCTGCTGCTATAACATACGTGACTCCAGGATGTATGCTGGGGACCAATTCCATCTCTGACAGCAATCCTGTCCAGTGCGACTGCTGGGGGAAATCCACAATCACATCTTTTCCATTGGCACTAAAGGCTAAAATCGGAGAATAATATACAAATCAGTGCATAAAAATCACAACAAATGAAGCTCACATTCTCACAATATTTTTTATTAATATAACCCAACAATACATTATAAAGAATGCAAATGTTTGCAGGCTGAGGTTTTATATGCATCTGACATATTACATACAAGATAAACGAAATATAGTACCCAAGGGAAAGAACCTGTGGCAACGGGCTTTTGTTTGCATCAGATGGGTTTGACATTCCTACACAAGTCTATGGGAATGCAAAACCCACTTGAGGCAAGTCAAATGCAGGTCAGGAGGAGGTAAACTGCAAGTCAAATGCACCCATCAACAAATTCTGAATGATCTTAGAAGCAACTTAAGTGGATGTCAAAATAATATCATCAACACAAGCCCAAAACATGTTGAAACAGCCCCCCCAACACAAACGTTTGAAAGTCATGTGTCCCAAAAGACAAATGATAATTCAATACGTGAAAACCTAAGCAACACAATTCAAATTTTATATTTCATCAATTTACAGTGGCTATTAAGGTAAAATTATGGCCATCAATTTAAAAATGCATCTGCACGTACAGCTTTCCTTAATTCTCCTATATAGTTCCACAAAACACTTGTTTAGCCTGCCAGTGAGGTCTACTCAATGCAGCTCACTTGAATGGTACGGCAACAATGCTGCACTGTTCCTGAATTCAGAGTGTAGTTGCCACTCATGTAGGCAGTGCCTGTTTGAGCTAAAGTGGAATTAAAAGATGTGACAGGGGGCCTGGCTGTCAGCATTGCCACTGAGGATTCTCAATTCTTTATGCAGCTTGTCAATCAGTAGTTAATTCTTGTCCTACCTACTGCTTTCTAGATTGACAGTACTGCCTCTACTGCCCAAACCCTCCCATTGTGAACTGCAATGTCTGAGGGTTGGAGTGTGTGAGACACAAAGGAGGACTTGTCTCATTAAGGGGATGTAAAAAGTTATTTGTTCACTTAATGAGTCCTGCGCATAATTTATGACCTGGATTTGGGACATGTCATTTAAAGATCTTTAGATGTACTAAAGTAAACGGGTCAATAGACAAAAATCAAAAAAAAAAAATATTTTTCTAAAAAGGCACCAGCAAACTGGGCACACAGAACAAGAACACTTACTCCCCATAATACATGCACCTCAATGGCATACAGCAACCAAGTTCCAGCTATTCTTCCAAGCGTGAAATGCAATTCCCCAAATAAAAATGATACAGATCCAAACAGAGCAAAAAGTTGCATGTATGATGCTAGAGGAGATCACTTCTATCCCTGACTGCAATGTCTTACCTACAGCCTTCCTCTTCTTCTCCACATTAATTTATCAGTATGCATCATTTCCAACAGCTAGTGATTGAAAGCCAATGTGGCAAAAAATATAGGCAACAGTCTTCTGCCCAAAACTCTGAGTAGAAGTCCAGGACTAAAAACAAAAAGTTACCTTTAACAACACCAACACTTCTATGAGTAACTGATCCCCACTTATATTTGGGTGTTGTAACTGATGCCTTTACTCTGACTTTATCACCGATTTTAATGTGCGAATGGGAGCTCTGAGGTGGAAAACCTGTCAATTTAATAATAATCAGGTTAGCACATATTTATATATAGCCAG
The DNA here is from genome assembly GCF_062004578.1 of Staurois parvus. Taxonomy (NCBI): domain Eukaryota; kingdom Metazoa; phylum Chordata; class Amphibia; order Anura; family Ranidae; genus Staurois; species Staurois parvus. Next base: position 5,437,735 of record NW_028318430.1, read on the forward strand.
CCTACATATGCTACAACTAGATGTTCATTAGGCAAAGAAAGAAAACTAACCTAACAGCTCCACATGAATATATCGCACCCAGTAGGTTCCACCTTTCTGCTGCCAATCACACTGAACATTAAGGTCATGCAGTCCATCTCTGTCTAGCTTGATGACTTTACCAACATCGCCCTCACACACTTCTTCATACGTGCGACAACAACGAACCATCATGCCAACCTTTAAAAGATGCAAACAAAAATGTAAAAAATGTTAACTTCAAACAAACAGGATTGGTATAGGCAAGAATAAGAAAAACAGAATCAGGAGAGTTCAACTAGGTGAGGAAATCTGGACAGTGACATGATGGGGGGGGGGGGGGGTAAGTCATATTACCTGTATGTTCTCTCTCACATATACCGCATAATCGTCATTGCTTAAGAAATCAGCTCTTTTCTTGTAGGTCTGGCTTTCTGTCACCACAGCACCGCTAGACTGCAAAAAATGACAAATCTCGTTAATCATGGAAAATAGAACACATGCCTACACCAATATATAAATCTAGGGACAGGCATCCGGCGCACACGTGCTAATAACAGAAAGGATAGTTTACAAATGAACACATTTTTTTACATTATAGAAGCGAATAATATATTAGGCTACCACTTTATGTACAAAAAGTGGTAAGGAGAGGAGATCTGATGTGACAAGTAAAAGGAGAAAAGGTTGGTGTTTAAATCCCATTTTCTTTTATTTTTGAATATGAAAGTGTTGTTTGCTACTGTACGTCATGATCTGCCTGGTGTTTTGGATTTTTTTTTTTAATTTTTGGATTTTTGTAAATTTTTGAAAAATTTGGAATAAAAAATAATTTGAAAAAAAAATGAATATGAAATTGTTAAAAACACTTGTCAGGGTTTTTTGTTTTGTTTTGCATCTCTGTACCAATTACCACTGTAACAGAGACAGAACATGATGGGGAAATCCATATGTTACATTGGTCACAGAAATAGAATGGAAATATTCCAGCTAAGAGGAAATTTTCCCTCACTTCCTGTTTCTTTGGGACAGGGGTTAAGGGAGATCTCCCCCATGATGAGATTAAAAACAAAACCAACCGCAGGCATCTTTAACCACTCTCTAATCAAAATGAAAAGAAAAAAAGTTTCACCCTTAGATACACTTTAGAGGCATTTTGTGAACTATTTATCACCTATTTTTTATTTCATTATGTGCATTTTGATAATTAGATTAAGTGGTTTGCATTTTTTCCTAATTTGAACAGTGAAAAAAAGCTTACATCAGGGTACACAGCTTCAATTTCTTCCACTTCCTCCACAACCTCTTCATCAGACTCTTCAGAAGCAGTTTCAAAATCTGACAACTCTGTAACCTGGACATCAGGATGATCAAGCAGCCATCCAACCAAAGCCTCCACTCCTGGGAACACAAAAAAATAGACCTGGGTACATAACCGTGTTTAATGTAGGCCAGCTGGAGTAAGCAGACCAGATCAAAAGACTGTTGTTCAACCAAACATTAGATCACAGATATTTTCTGTTCTAAATAATTTTGGCCATCAAATAATTGTTGACCCCAGGGGGTGGTTGCAGCATCTCAGAATCTGTAACTTCCCGGCATTTTTACGAAACCTGGAAGAAAATCAAATATGGCAGCAGAAAACCACAAAAGGTCCCAGTCATGTAGGCAAAAGCACAGAAAAATTAGGCTACAGTGGACACTGGACCACCAAAACTAGACAACTGAAGATGTAAAAACATGCAAATCTTCATTTCCACAACATGCAAATGGTAATAAGCACCGTCTTGAGCATGTAGGGCATGAATACATGGGTTTTTCTCTCGTGTCAGTAAGTTCGCGGTGGTGATCTAATAGTGAGCCTAGTAAGTCAGCACAGACCAATTCCCAAAGAAACATTTCAAGCACTTTGCTGGATCATTGTAAAAAAATTCAGAATGTTTTAAAGGCACATGTATCCATATGTGTACCTAGGTATGTGGCCATCGAGCATAGCTAAATGAAACACAGAATTTTGACTGGCCCACCTTCTTCACAGTGCCCCAAGATCTTTTTATGACCTAAAATGGCTTAAAAAAACAAAAAAATGGCATTTTATGCTCTGAATGATTTTAGGGTCCTATCTGTGGGGGGGTACAATAGGGTCAACTCTAGACCAAGAAGGATTTTGATCTCCCAGGAAAAATTATCAGCCCGAGATAAGGCAAAATGTGTAGGACCCTACTTCACAGCAGGATGAGAGAAGAAAGCTAGAAGCTCATTGTGTACCGTATGAGAGGAGGAGGTTGTTCCTGGTGTCTGACTTTCTAGTAACAGGATCTAACCCCAGCATGTTCTGTGTTGCTACCAGGAAACTAAATGTATCCTTGGATAGGAGTTTGGCACATGTATATAAACCGTCACCCCATATGTATACCTTAGCTTTTTATTTACCCTAGATGACAACAAAAACCTTTCAAAACACTAACTGTATACTACAAAAAATTAGCACGATTAGCATTTCATTATAAGTAATTATCTAAACAATGGATATGACTGAACCAAACTGTGTACCTGGTGAACTAGAAGCAGTGCCAGATGCTCCAGACAGTGACTTCAGAGCAAACTCAATGTTTTTTCTCTGAAAACCCATCTCCATCAGTTGTACAACAATTGGGACTGGAGGGATAGGAGACTGTTTGCGCTTCTTGACTTTAGCTGGGCAAATCTGCTGCACTGTGACAGGAGAGGAGACCTCACTTGAACTGCAGAAGTCTTCAAACAGAGGAGTTGATGGATGTGTAGATTCCACCGCCAGGTACTGACAGACAGCCAGCGCTGCTGCCTACATTAAACAAATAAAAAAAATACACTCAAACAGTTCTTTCCTTGATCTAAAATCGAATCTTAATTAAACATGCTCAGAAACATATTATGCATATTTGTGTCTACCACCTGCTGTTCAAACCCTGTGAAACTGCACCTGTAAATTCCACACAGATGAGACAGAACATTAAGTAACATAATGGCTGAGCAGGAATTATGCCAAGCATTTTAAAAGGAGAAATCACAATCTGCATGAATAGCCCATTTTACATAACCATACAATATGACAGTTATACGTTATCTAGCATGTATGCTAAACATGGAGCTCACAGGATTTTCCATATAGTTTGATCTGAATATATTGTTTGATAAAAACAGTTATGTTAGAAGCGAGTCTGGGGTACCGAATTTTCCGGCGTATAAGACGACTTTTTATACTTAAAAACTTACCCCAACAATTGGGGGTCGTCTTATACGTGGGGTATACAATGTGAACCTTTAGTTTGTTTGGGCCAAGCTGGCTCAAAACGAACATCCCTAATCTGTCAGCCCGCTGGATGTGCGGTAATACTGTACGGTAGCTTTGGGTACATACAGTATACCGCGCTGAGCCAATCACGGCGAGCGATGTATTCTATTAATGAATACAGAGCCTGCTCGGATTGGCTGTGGTTGTGACATCATCAGCCAGCCTCTCTGATGCAGCCAATTCGAGCAGGCTCTGTATTCATTAATAGAATACATCACTTGCCGTGATTGGCTCAGCGCGGTATACTGTATGTAGCTAAAGCTACTGTACATATAGTATTACTGCACATCCAGCAGGCTGACAGATTACCATAGGAAAATTCGTCTTGAGCCAGCTTGACTCAGTGTGGTATACTGTATTACTGTATGCAGCCAAAGCTACCGTACACACAGTATTAGCGCACATCCAGCGGCTTGACAGATTAAAGACATTAGTTTTAAGCCAGCTTGGCTCAGCGCAGTATACTGTATGTAGCTGAAGCTACCGTACATACAGTATTACTGCAAATCCAGCGGGCTGACAGATTACTGGGTGTATTTTTAATCAAATCTGATGTTTTTAAATGGTGTTGCCTCAGAAGGGGAGTAGTCTTATACAACGAGTATAGCCCAAAACCTATGTTTGAACTGGAAACCTAGGGGGTCGTCTTATACACCCAGTCGCCTTATACACCGGAAAATACGGTATTTCTTTGTGCCCGCTAGAATTACAAATATACAAGCCATGCTACTTTTTCCAGTGTAGTTCAGGTCAGTCACTTGTCTGCATATGTGTCTAGAGCAGAGATGCACATTTAGAGACCATGTGATAAGTACGGAGCTGCTCCCAACTTTGCATACTATACTATACTTTGCATACTTGTTTATCTATAGGAGAGCATATACAAAACACATCATTTGAAAAAGCAGTTTAACCACTTGCCTACAGGGCACTTATACCCCCTTCCTGCCCAGGCCAATTTTCAGCTTTCAGTGCTGTAGCACTTTGAATGACAATTGTGCGGTCATGCAACATTGTACTCATATGAAATTTTTATAATTTTTTTTTGAGACAGATAGAGCTTTCTTTTGGTGGTATTTAATCACCTCTGGGTTTTTTATTTTTTAGTAAACAAACCAAAAACAAATGAAAATTTTGAAAGAAAACTTTTTTCTTAGTTTGTTATAAAATGTTGATGATTTTTTGATTTTTCTCCTTCACTGATGTGCGCTAATGAGGCTACAGTGATGGGCACTGACAGGCATCACTGATGGGCACTGAAAGGCAGCAAGGATATATGGCACTGATTGGCACTGTTAGGCGGCACTGACTGGCTCTGATAGGTGGCACTGAAAGGCAGCTCAGATGGGCACCGATATGTGGCATTGATGTGCACTGGTATGCACTGATATGTGGCATTGATGGGCACTGACAGGTCACCTCTGAATAATGCGGATTGCCGGCACTCTCCTTACGAGCTGTCAGCACGAGGAGGAGAGGAATGCCGATAATGGACATTTCCTTATTTACATGCTATCAGCTGTGATTGAACACAGATGATCAAATGACAGAGCAGACGTCATCGGCTCTTTCTGTTGATCGGTGATCCACTGTGTCCCAGGGACACAGCGCACCACTGATCACCGCGCTGCTGGGGGCACGCACGCGCGGTTAGAGTGGGAGGACATCATATGACGTGCTCCCAGAACGAGAGTACTGTCTTGCATCCATCATTTCCTTATATGGCGGGCGGGAGGCGATTAAAGTGGTCCTGAAGGCCCAGCCCCCCAAATACTTACCTTGCTCCTCATTCGATCCAGCACCGTGCCTGAGAGTAGCATTGCTGATCTCTCCAAACAGGAGAGGGAGGCAGCAGCAGGAGCAAATAGCTCTTGATACTGTCATTCAAATCCTTTGAGGAGGGAGCATGGGGTGGGGCCAGGCTGTACTGTATGTGTCTATGGATACACAGAACCCAGCTAGGGAAGGAGCCCACCTGTCTTCCCTCATAGCAAGTGCTTGCTATGGGGGGCAGAACCAGAAGAGGAGGAGCAAGAAGCGCTGGGGGGGGGGGGGGGGCACACTAGAAGGGGAGGTCCAGGCCACTCTGTGCAATACCATTGCACAGAGCAGGGGAGTATAAAGTGTATATTTTAATTTGAAAAAAAAAAGTGCCTTTAACAACACTTTAAGCTGAACCCCACGTACAAATATTTTAATTTAACCGCTTCCTGACTGATCTATAGCAGAACTACTGCTACAGGGCGGCAGGGCTGCACAAATCATGTAAATATACCATTGGCAGCTTCAGCTGTCGATCATCGGCCAAAGATTCCCCGCCAGCACCCGACGATCGCCGAGTATCACTGACAGGGGAGAGATCTGTATGTAAACAATACAGATCGCTCCCCTGTCAGTTCCAGCACGCTGCTCTGTATTGCTCTGCATAGCAGAGCAATACAAAGCAGCGTGCTTACACTGTAAAACACACACAAAGCACACAGTTAACCCTTTGATTGTCCCAGATGTTAACCCCTTCCTGCCCAGTGTCATTAGTACAGTGTCAGTGCTTTTTTTATTAGCACTGATCACTGTTTTAGTGTCACTGGGGCTGTTAGTGACAATTGGTCAGTTCCTCCCCAGTGTCAGAATGCCCGCCGCAATCCTGCTATAGGTTGTTGATCGCTGCCATTACTAGTATAAAAAAAAATAAACAAAATTAAAATTCCAGTATCTATAACGCCATTTGTAGAGGTTATAACTTTCACATAAACCAATTAATTTATACGTATTGGGATTTTTTTTTTTAAGAAAATACATGTAGCAGAATACATTTGGCCTAAATTTACGACAATATTTGACTTCTTAAATTTTTTTACTGGACATGTTTAATAGCAAAAAGTCAAAAATACTGTTTTTTTTTTCTCAAAATTGGCGGTCTTTTTTTGTTTATAGTGCCAAAAATTTAAAAATGCAAAGGCGATCAAATACCACCAAAAGAAAGCTCCATTTGTGGGGAAAAAAGGACACACATTTCATTTGGGTGCAGTGTTGCATGACCGTGCAATTGTCAGTTAAAGTAACACAGCGCCATATTGCAAAAAATGGCCTGGCAAGGAAGGGGGGTAAATCCTCTAGAGGGCAAGTGGTTAAACATAAGCAGCCACAAAGGATACAAATCCACTTTATGTGCACCAAATGTCTATGCAAAACCCAACTAGCATATACAAATATCAATAGTGATATCACTGTTCTGTACATAGCCTGTGCAGACACCAGAGCTGATTGAGGGACCCGGCCAACACCCACTAAAGGCTGACTGCAGAAAGCCACAGAAGAGGGTGGATACAAGACCAGTAACCCTGCAGAAGGACAAAGAGGAGCAGTGACTGTTTTTCATTACACTAAGCCTTTGCAGAGCGGAAAAGTTTCATGCTGGGTTCCTGCACAGATATGGGAGAAATACACAAATGATTCAAGCAGAGTACATAGATCTCTTGTCTTGAAGACCTAGGATATGGCAAACCAATTTACTGACAAAAAGAAAAAAATACACTTCCCGTATTTAAACCACAATTAGCACTGAACACTGAGGTGTCAATTCAGATCAAGCATAATTTTATCTTACTCATAAAAGATCCATTATTACTTTATACTAGATTCATTCTTTAATTGTTGCTTACTTTGATTCAATTAAAATGTTTTTACAAGATGATTTTCCTTTTTTAAAGGTTTTACCCATGTGCTGGAAAAAAAATATGCAATTGCCAAACCCACCAGCAGAAGATGCTATTTGGCTGGCTTGCATGCATATCCCTCTGGTTTTAAAATTGGGTCACTGACCTAGAACAAGTTCTACAGTTCTGAATTACCTACCACTTATTCTAGATCAGTGTCAGTGCCTTAAAGCTCAACTCCAGGATCAACTGCTCCATAAGAGCACACCCAAACCCTTAATGTTGTATAAAACCCAAAAGCAAACATTAATTAAATTGCAACATATCTATTTATTTCAGGTACTTCTATAGCGCTGTCAATTTACGCAGCGCTTTACATATATATTGTACATTCACATCAGTCCCTAACCCTCAAGGGGTGTACAATCTAAGGTCCCTAACTCACATTCATATACAAGGGCCAATTTAGACAGGATCCAATTAACCTACCATCATGTCTTTGGAGTTTGGGAGGAAACCGGAGTACCCGAACGAAACCAACACAGGCACAGGGAGAACATACCGATTCTTAGATGTAGCAGATGCATTTGTTTTCTTTTTCAGGGTTTATTTCTTTTATTTCCACCTGGTGGTATGGCCAGCAAGTCTGTTTTTCAACAGAGCAAGCTGTCCTGGCTGATGTAGCCGTTAGAGGGTTGAGGCAAACCATTTACCACTGACTGAGGTGCTTACAATGGTCAGCTTTTACTTATTCATGTAAAACCTTTATGCCAAAAGTAAGAAAACTGACAATGCTGCTGTCCAAATGTGTCTCTGTTGCTCCTTCATCCAGAGTGCAGGCATACTAATACAGGAGGTGTATTTTTGGTAATATCACCAGGTGAAAAGAGAGGGCCCAAAAGCTTAAAAAAGAAAATGAATCAGCCAACACATCTAATGATTGCTAAGCTGCAATATACAGTATTACGATTTTGGTTTTGTGTTTAATATCACTTGTAAAAAAACAATATCTTTATAAAATCCTTTTCTTGAGGTATCTTTGATCTGGTCACTTGATGTCACAGTTCATGCTCTTCCTCTGGTGGGAAGTGAAACATGAACACCGTGGAAAGGTGGAGCCACATAATTATGTGGCACTGTGCTCTGTATCATTCACTTGTGAATCCAGGTCCTCAGCCCCTTATGTTCACAGGACAGAGATCTTTTTTTTTTAATAAGATGAAAGTAATGGTTTTCATATTTGCCCAAGGTAGATTTAGGCTTTAAAGTGCTAAAGTCTTAGGAACAGCAAAATAAACTATTATTCTCAGTTGGAAGTCACCAATGGTGGCCCTATAGATTTCAGTCAGCATTGGTTTCCTTTCAACAATAAAGGATGGAAAGAGTTAGTGTAATGTCCAGCAGTCCAAGCCCTACAAATCCTCAGAAATGTGAACTGCAGGGCTGTGTGCAAAGCTCAGATATCCAACCTGAAGAAACATTCCCCATAAAGGCACTTCCAATTTGTTTTACTGCCACATATGTAGAAATCCATATAAAGTAGAAAAAAAACATTTTAACATTTACCTCCAGCTCTTGCTTGTCAAATATTGCTTTAACTGGTGAAGGCTGAGTAGCGGCAGCCAGGAGTTGTTGCAATAGTATCATTGCTGGTTGTGGACCTTCTGGGGACATGTCCCCAATATCAGGAGAGGCAGCAGCACCTTCTTCTAAATGAGAAAAATGTCATTTTAATATTTACTGGACGTCTTCAGGATTAACAAACTTTTTTCAAAATGGTTTTGGCTAGATTAACTTTTACATCTTTCAGAAGAGACATTTTGTCTCCTTGTATTTCATATTCCTCCAAAGACACGTAAGACATAATGCATATTTTAGAGCCGATTCACATGTGCAGTGCAGATTGAAGCTCAGGTTTCACAGCTAATTGATACAGTAGTTGTTCAGTGGTTAATGTCAGCTTTATGTCAGGTTCAGATCAGGATATTATCCTGTTCACATATACGCGGTTTAGAAACGGTTGCCATATAAGTCAATAGCCTGTAATCTGCACCTGAACCTGAAGATACTGCTCAGAAATCTTACATGGCTTTTTCAGGGCCAGTTCACACTACAAAAAACACACTCCAGATACATTCTGGATGTGTTTTTGCTGACAGTTCACACCACACACAGTTCCGGTGCAGTTTTAATGAAGTTTGCTGTGTTCCAGTATGGTTCTGTGCAAAATAAAATGCAACATGTTCTACTTTTTTTTTCTGCACCGGAAATTGACTGGAACTGAGTGCACCGGTGTGAAACAGGGCCATTGGAATACATGGAAAACACCGTGCATGCATTTTTGATACAGAAAAAAAGCGCACTGAACTGCATCTAGTGTGAACTAGCCCTTAAACCGCAATGAAAAAAAGTACAGCACCATACCTGCTGGAATTGATCCAATCTCCTGTACCGATGGCTGGGAGAGGATTTGCCTCAGCCTGTCCTGATGAGAGAGAAGGGCCCAGCCAGCTTTTAGTATGTAAAGCTTTAGTTGTTGACACCTCAAGCGGTCTAGATCCACTTGGTCTGAAAAACCAAGAAGCATTAGGTGTTAAGATTCATGATCTTAGAAGACTTAAAAAAGCCATCTTAAAGTATTACTAAACCCACAGCAGTAAAAAAACAGTGAGTCAATCAAGGAAATTACGTTGTTGGGGGGGGGGCGTTCTGTATACCATCTGTGTACAGAACACCTCCAGGTAGCCATATTACAATTTACAGAAAATTACAGCTCTGCAGAATGAATAGTAAAGGTAATTTTTAACAACATTTAATTATAACTTGTGTTAAAAAAAAATAATATAGCATATATAATTTCATTTGCCATTTTTTTCCCAAAAAAGTGGAATTGCCTTTTAAACCAATTCCTATATTTCCTTAAAGTTGTTATCCTGTAGGATATAGTAGAGTTCCTGTGGCTAATACTTCAGCTAGAAGGGTCTTTGGAGGTATCCTGTAAGGATAGGCAAAGACAAGGTTGTTTTGAGACCAAAGAGATCTTTTGTCCAAGATAGTCTCTACTTTCATATTAATGAAGATATTGTGTTGCCTTCTCTGTGTTTGGCTCTGGTTCATCTTAAAGAGATTTCTCTTGGTTATTTGGATGTGGTGATGGCTGGTTAGATTTGCTTCTCAGCAACTGCTTCTTTTTGGAACACAGTTTTCAGGGACAGATGAAGTTTTCAACTACAGGCAGTCTCCTAGTTACAAACACCATACCTATATACGACTCGTACTTAAAGCGGAGTTCCACTCACCCTGTCAAAAAATAAAAGCCTGCAGCTAAAAAAACTGTAGCTGCTGACTTTTAAAAAACAGTCACTTACCTGTCCTCGATCCCTTGGTGTGTTCCCTGCAGCCCATTTCACCATCCGTCCTGTATTCCAGAAGGCGGGCATCTTCAGTATGGGTACCCGGCTGTGACAGCTTGCGGCTTCACAGCCGGGTTACCACTGCGCATGCGCGAGTAGCGCTGCGCTTTATGAATGGTCCTGTAGTCTTCTGGGACCTTTCACGTGTCCAAAAAGACTACAGGGAGGGAGGGAGCACCCTTTCCACTTCCGATCGCCTAGGCGATCAAACCGGAAGTGGGAGCGGGTACCTGTCAAATTCGGGTACCCGTTCCTCCCCGCCCCCCCAAAGGTTCCAATTCTTAATGGGGAGCGGGGGAACAGCCCTTAAAGCAGAACGTTCCCATTTGGGTGGAGCTCCGCTTTAAGAATGGAGGCAGTGTGACGTCATGCTGGTCCAGGAAACTGCCGGGCGCCTATCTTGCTGCTCACCGCATGCTGCCACCTACTGTCCAGTGCACCGCTCAGCATTTCCACATCACTCCATGGCCAATTAACCTATCCAAAACTGTAAAAATAATTTTTGGACTGAACGTTACACTTAAAAATGTACCTGTTCCAACTTACTGTACATACAAATTCAACTTATGGACAAACCTACAGAAGCTATCTTGTTCATAACCTGGGGACTACCTGTACGAGGGACACATTGTTCTGATTGCTGGTTATGTCCCTTGTGCTGATTTTTGGGTTTTTAATATTAGCTACACCTGGGCTTTATTTTCAGAGTTGTGACTCTCAATGGACTCAGAAAAAGGACTCGTGATTATTACGACAATAACCAATTTAATGAAGTGCATGCAATATGCTACAAACGTTTTATGGGCTCCCAGGGCTGGCATTTCTTATGGTGCTTGTTAATAGATAATAATGCTAGTTCATTTAAAAATCCTTATGGCATGAACCACTTAAGAGGCACAAGCACCTCAAGGGCAAAGTACCTGGCTATACTGTACAATGTGCATGTCTAGGTAAAATAATATAAACATATTCAGTATATCATTCTCTGCAGTACATGCATATTTATCTATGGTCTGTCTCTAAAAACACTGCAAGTACAGAAAATACCTGTTGATTGCCAGAAATCCTGGGATTTAACTGCAACAGGAGTATTGTTATTAGATTAGTTGTGTAATCACTGAATTTCTGACAGGTCAACAGGCATTTTTCTGTACAAGCAGCATTTTTAAAAGGGATTAAAAAAATGGAGAAATGTGCATGTGTGGCAAGGATGTACTGCATGTGTAATTTTTTTATTCTCCCTAGACATATACTGTACTTTAACTGCATACATGCATACTGGATACATTTTTCCATTCTGTAGTCTCAAAACCAGGAATTGTTATCTCTCATCCTTATGGCCACAATTATGGACCCCAACCTTCTAAACCACGCATACAATGATATAATGATCGGATCACATAAAGCTTTTATAAGATTACTATAGAAACCTGCAAGGCTACTGTATTTTTTGACCGCAGGGCAGGAATATAGATGTGAGATCTCTCGGGGGAGAGGGGGGAAGGGGGACTTAAAGGATCTTATACCTAATAATACAATGATACATACATAACTTCCAAAAGTAGATTCAGGAAAAACAAAGAAAGGATTTAGAAAAATACTTCTATATTTATCTTTTATTACATATACCTGATAAAATGTTAAACAAAATGATGGGACCAGATGCCCTTTAAGACAGAAGACATTTTCAGTGCTGTAAACATTGGCTATTTCTGCTTCCAGCAGAAAACACAGCAGTGCTAGGTAAAGATAATATCTCCCATGTGAAGGCGGCAATCAATTTAATCCTTTTCCTGATGTGCTGGAGCTTCCTTTTATCGAATGGATAATCATTTTCAAACTGCAATAATCACTGCTATTCTTAGAGTCTTTCAAGACACTTTACATTTATACCAAGTGACAGTGTAGGCAGTTGGCTTTCCCCTACCAGTAAAACAGGGGGTAAATATGCAACAATTTTCAGTAATGATTTCACTCATGCTGTGATTTATACAATCAAGCTATTCAAGCCTATGCATTTCTGAAAGTCAAGTGGACTATACCTGCAAGCCCCTGACTGAGAGACTTCTTCAGCCTGTGCTTTTCTAGCTTGCATCCTGCCAGGTTAACCAGCTGTGCCCACACAGACAGCATCGAATCAGTGAAAGGCAAGTTGTTCACACAAAATGGCACTACGGGCAGCTAAAAACATTAAAGAAGAAAATTAAGGGAACTTTGCAAATTAAATGCAGTATAAAAGTTGTACATAAATAGTACATATTTAAGTCCTTCACACCTGCATTTGAACACAGCAAATACGTTTCTGGAACACTATGTGCACTCTCATAACAATGTGAATTTCATGCTTAAGTGCACTTACCGGAGTAAGCTGATTTAAGGGACAAACACGGCTAGTGCATACGTCATGGAACTGGACGGTGATTTTTCCTTTTGGTGTTATTCTGGTTACCGTGCCCTCTCCAAATTCATCGTGTACCACCTGGCCCCCAAGACGTAACCGGCTGTCTATTCCCCCAATAACAGCCAACACGGCCATTAAACTGCCCACTTCAGGATTTTCAGAGTCAGGGAAGTAATCTTCCAATACAGCCTGCTGAGTAATAATGGTGGCACAGTAAAAAAATATATATATATCAGTAGTAAGGTAACCAAATTCTGACAAGTACTTTGTATTAACATTGATCATATAACAAACAGAGCAATTTCAGTAAACATATGATCCCTTAATACCCCATATAACTGTTCATGCAGTTTCCATGTTCTATCAGTCAGGCAAATTTGGAAATATTTTTCAACAAAGCACAGCTGTCCATAATAAAGCGCAAAGACACAGTAGTCAGGGTTTTTATTTTCAGATTTACTGAATTCATAAACCAAACAATGAAGTTCTCTATAATCAGATCAGTTAACTATACCATTGAAAGTGTTGCTATATCTGCTTGATAAGATCAAAAGTGCATGTTAGTCTTGCCAGGAATCTTGTGAACTCCCATTGCTCCTTGCCTGTTCCAATTCTTATCAGCTACTATGTTTCCAGCTATCTCTGAGGACTAGGGATTAGTGAATCTGCACATAATCAGTTTGCGAGCACCAAACCCAATTGAGTTCTATGTCAGGTGAATCTGGATACTAAATTCTGGCTTTTTTCAAGGATAAAATGGATAATAAGCTAATGTCAAACAGGGCTTGGAAAGCTGATCATGCAGGACATTTACTATGGCAAAAAATATTATAAAATATTGTATGGCGGGGCGAGGGTACTTTAAAATGTGAATCCGAGTGTTACATAGGAAAAAACACAAATCCTTTAAAGTACCATGCTTGGAAGATACCGTTAAACTGTATGTGATGTTACCAAACATTACGAATAGTATGTACAACAGCATATTATGAATGTAACGGGGGCCGGTACTCAGATCTGTCATCGGCCGTGTCCGAGGTACGCGCACTCCCAGCACAAAGACTGTGGTGTCACTGAGAGCCCCGGGTCCCATTCTAACGATCGGGACCCCCGATTCCAGGTCACATGATTGCTGTGAGAGCCTCTGATTGGCTATCACAGTGATCAGTCACTGTGCAGCCCGGCTCCCTTGTTATTTTCTCTCTCTATGAATGGAGAAGAGAGATACATTGTATCTCTCTAACTCCTGGCATAGAGAGAAAAAAAAAAAGTTTGTAAAAAAATAAATAATTAAAAAATAAAAGAAAAAATACCTAGATCAAGGTTTGATCTAGTTCAGTGCCAGGGTTAGTGTTTGGGTCAAGGTCAGTGTCAAAAGGTCAGGATCAAAGGTCAGGATTTAAAAAAAAAAAAGTGGTGTCAGTTAGTGTCAATGTCAGGGGGATTTAGGTAATAAAAAAAAAATATAAAAACAAAATGCGCACTATTGTTTCTGGGTTATACTACAGGTACAAACAACAAATAACATACACATATATGGTTGCGCTGCGATCGTCAAGAGCTGGAGAATTTATTTTGGTTTGTTCTTTGGTGGTAGGTTATGGTAGTAACAAGAAACACACAGCTAAATAAAAAAAAATTTTATTTTACTATTTTGGGCCAGTTTTCCTTTGATAATGAAAAAAAATCAGGAGATATCCATTACAATTTACCACCAAATGAAAGCCCAATTTGTTCTGAAAAAACGTGGTATAATTCACCTGGATGTACAAAGTAGTTGTGATGATACGTACGGTTTTACTAACACATGTCAACATTGCAAAATTGTGCTTAGGCATTTAGATTTGTTTTACCCTTAGGCGTGAAGGTGTTAACTCTGCCAGTGGCTCATCATACCAGTGGTAGTGAAGAGACTGACAAGGCCTCTCTTTCTCTTTTTACACCCCTGGGCACATAGCACCACGTCCTTTTCCTACCCCTCCGATAATCCCACCCTGGCTATGAGGTCTTAAATGGTCACTGCTATCCCCAAGGCTTGTCCACAGAGTTCTGCAGTGTAGACCATTTAAAGTATTTTTTCCTGGAGGGGAATAAATAAATGTCCCCAAATCACCACTAGCTTGGGCAAACTGCAGGCTTAGCAGTTGCTCCCATTCCACCTCCTGGGAAAAAAGCCCTTTAAGTGTTTTTCTAGGCTATGCAACACCATAGTGGTAGGTTCTCCATCGTCATTTTGCCCAGAAGGGCACTCCCCAGCTGTCATTATTTTGCAGGCAAGGGAAGGAATGAGTGTTAGGGTGTAGATGATGAGGCTGGGAAAATGGGGCAGGCTTCATATTATTTATTTTGTTATTCATGGCACTGGAGGCATAGCTCCAAGGGGAAAACCTATGGCCACAAGCTGACTGCCAATCCACAATATAGCGAGAAGGGCAGGTAGAGGATTCCATAGCTAAAGGGAAGGGCAGACAGCATCAAAAGGTTAAGCAAAGGATCCTACAACCATGTTAACTGGTCATCCTCAAATCTTTCCTCAATGGTCAAACATATGAGAGCAGTCTAGAGGCAGACATCCCCTGTCGTACACTGGAGGTTGTGTTCGGTTTGTAACCAGTACTGTAAATATATTTTTTGTATATAAAAAGGTCCTTCTTTGAGCATTGTGTTGTGGAGTGACAACACTTGCCCGTGTCCCACAATCTCCTGCCTTTAAAGCACCTATCACATGGTTTCCAAAATTGTAAACTTTGGTTGCTGGTGCAAATTGCCCAGGCATATCCTACTTTTGTCACCATTTTATGTGGAGCTTCCATGAAAATAGATATTGCACTTTATTGAAAGTGCCCCCCTCCATAGTCAAACCTGCAAAGCTGAAAAATAAATTTTCATATATCTTCATGTTCATAAAATAAAACAAAATCAGGCCTATGGAGAAAACGATTGCAGCCAGCAACAATCAGGAAGTATGCCCAGTGAAAAGACACATGCAACCTATTATCACTGTAGTGTAAGTGGATAGAAACATCTATAAAAGGCTGAAGTCAATCAGAAACATTAAGATGTAACATATGATTAAAAAATGGTAAAACCCGTCTCTACCCCAAAATTCTCCAAAATATACTGCATTTTGCTACCAACGGGGCATTCAGCTAGGCACTGTTCACATGGGGCGGACTCGGTTTTGCTCAGCAGGGTATCTGTCTGCTGATCTCTTGCTGATTAAAGCAGCGAGGCGGTTGACAGGTCCGTGACCCCTCAGTTTATGCATAGCAGACATGGACCAAACCCACTTTGCTCTATGGGCAGCCAGATGTAAATGGACTCCACTGTCCACTTACACTCAACTGCCCATCAAGGTTATCCCCCTCCCCTTTTTTTTTAGTGGGCTAAACCGGTGGTAGGTGGGTGTAAACAATTCCGCTTACATCTGGCGGTCCACAGGGATGCATGGAGGGTCCGATCAGGTCCATCTGAAAAATTGACAGGTGACTTGATCAGACCCTTTGTGTGAAAGGGGCCTAAGGGTTTACGTCTACTTTCAGAGACCTGCCAGTGTCAACAAGCAATAGCAATATGGCTTCTAAGAACCCACTCAGTTTTGGGGCTGGCTTATCCAAAAGCCCACCACCCCAACCCCCTGCCAAATAACCCAAGTTCAAGTGAACAATAATTATTATGATGAATTTCAGCATTATTTTGCTGGTGTAAATATGAATAATATCAAAGGGGCCCTGTACTATCCCACTTATGTTGTCCTGATACAAGTGAGGGATGAAGTGTGGTCAACCTAAGACAGAAGTATGTTGCTGGCAGGATGACTAGGTTTAAATAAAGTGAAAAAAGCTTGAAAAGAGAAAACAAATGCAGTCACTGTTTCTAAGTACTGGTAGGCTGGGAAAAAGTACATTTTTGTTTTTGGGTTTAGATATTTTTGCTTATCCAGAGTTGTCTAGATACAATTAAATATGTATTCATATTGTTAAACAAATTTGATGATTTATTTATCTATGCATAATTCAACAAAGAGAATGCACAGATTTAAGAAAAGTATATAAATGTTGGACCTCATTCTAGTATTGAAGTCAATGCTTGGGTATGCATAGGTTTCACTTCTGCAATATATGCTGTGTAGTATGAAACATTCCAAGTCATGCTTTCTTTTGGATAGTGCAATAAAATGTTTCTACAACTGGCATATGTATATATTTTCATCTATGTGATACTACGCCATTTAGCACATATTTTATTTCTGACATATTCTAAACATTGTAAAAACTATTTGCATTAGTCCTGTTTTCTAGAAACAAGTATTTTGCTGTAATAAATATACATATCTTACCATGTCACTACGTTTGCCCTCAAAAACACGGGTAACGGAGTTTAGCTGGGCATTAATGTATTTGTTGATAAGGCCATTCCACTGATTTAATGAATGAAGAGTGCGGAGCAGAGCTACAATCTCCTCTGCCAGGGTACTGCTGTGAGTTGCAGTAAGGGAGGCTTGCGGCCTTGCTTTCCTCCTCCTCAATGTGGATTCTATAAAAATCATATAGCATTATTGGCACTGTGAAGACCCATAGAGTACAATTGAGTTAGTGATGAAATTACCTACTTACCTCTCAGAAGAGGGATGTCAGAGGAGCATGTGCTCAGCAGGCTACCCAAAAACCCAAAGAGTTTTTCCACTAGAAGTTTCATATCTGCAGACCTTTCATTCTTGTCCCAGGAAGGGAGGACGGCCTGCAACAGTCGAACTGCCAGTATCTAACAAACAACAAACAAGTTAAATTGTGGCATGGAGAAGGAGTCAAAGGACCTTCATATAAAAGTCAATATTTTAGGGCCATGTAAAAATAAACCCCATAGCATTTGTGTATAACCCGTTAATACAACATTATCCGCTTTAGAAGCCATGTTAGACAAATACCAGTACAAAACATGTTTTTCCTTTTGGAATAAAGGTTTTATATAAATAAAAACTGATCAGTGTAAACACCCCTGTCAGTGGTCAATGGTTTGTCTCAACCCTGTAACTGCTACTGTACATCTGCAAGACAGCTTGTTCTGCTGAAAAAGAGCAGACTTACCGGCCAGTTCACCAGGTGAAATTAAGAGAAAGAAAGCCTAAAAGCTGATAAGAAATGTTTGCTTTTGGGTTTAGTGCTCCTTTAAAAGTAGATTTAAAGCAATAACTTTTGAATTTTGGATGGAGTAGGGGATGGTTAAAATCCCCCAACTGCTTATTTTTCTTGAAATGCACATTGACAGTATACAGTATGACATAACCTAGCTTTCTGTAAGGTCAGTTTAAACAGTTTTAACTTTGATAAATATGGTTTGCAGACCCCCACCTTTTAAAACATATATACTTGTACAGAGGGGTGGGCAACACAGCAAGAAAGGCTAACAGGCCCAAGACGGGCATAGAAAACCAGGAACTGCTTGCCGCTCAAGGAGATGCCTGAAGGATCAAACACTCAAATTCAGGAAGCCAATAAGGCCTGAATATTTGCCTAGTAAAATTTGCAACATGAGAAAAGTTTCAGGATGCTGAAAATAAGAAGCACTCACAGATCTAGTAAAGTGCACCTTAACAGGAGAAGGTATAACCTGAACCTTACAACCATACGTTGTCCCACCCAAGATACAAAAGGAATCCATATGTCTTCAGAAGCAGTGGAGCGCCAAATAAGACAGTCGGGGAACTTTCATTGTTCTGGCATTCAATTTAAACACACTAGTTCCAAAGACTTTTTAGCCTGCTTGCAGAAGAAATAATGATAAGGAAAAAAAAAAAAACACATTACAGGTGCTCTGTGGAGCAGAGCTATGTCTGCATAACCACAATACTGCAGATAGGCAAAAATATTTGCATAAATAAGAAGCGGTTCTATTGGAGCTGGGCTCCATAACACCAATGTGAAAGTCATAGTCTGCTTCTAAAAACACTGAAGTCAGACCAAGAGTTTCTACAGACGTGTGCACCACCTACTGACAGCTAAAAGCATGACATCAACAGAGATGTAAGTTTTTGGGTTTTTTTTCCTTTTTAACCACTTGCCCTCTTGAGGATTTACCCCCTTTGATGACCCGGCTATTTTTTGTGTTACAGCGCTGTGTTACTTTAACAATTGCACGGTCATGCAGCACTGCACCAAAATGAAATTTACATCTTTTTTTCCCCACGAATTGAGCTTTCTTTTGGTGGTATTTGATCGCTTGTGCGTTTTTTATTTTTTGTGCTATTGAAAAAAAAAAAAAAAAGAATAAGACAGAGCCATGCAAAGCAGTGTGCACGAGCTGATGGAAGAAAAATATTTACAAAATGTTCTCCTCCCCGTTCGGAGATCCTCGGCAATCACTGTCCAGGACCCGGTGATTAACAGCCATGGCTGCGAATAGCGGCATGGGTAGGGTGCGTGCACGCCCCCTACCTGGAAGTGCAAAATCCCATTATATATATATATATAAAATTTATATTACATACGTGATTTGCGCACCCGTGCCGCCCTATAGCAGCATTTCTGCTATAGGGCAGATGGGAAGCGGTTAAGGGATATTCACCTTTTAGACAAAAATAATGAATGCACATTTTTTTGCAGGTAAAAAAAAAGTGCATTTATTATTTTTGTCTACAGGAGCCTGGAAAGCATTGCACCAGCAATCAGTAGATCACTAATGCCATGCAGGTCTCCTGCAGACCTGTCAGAATATCTTCTTGCCGTATGGGATGTACGGGCAGTAGTTCATTGAAAAACTATAAGCTGACAGCTGCTAAGGCTGCCGGGACTTGCAGTTCATTCAGACACGGAAGTCCGTGAATGAATGATGCAGCCGTGCGGGCGGAGCTCCGCGCAGCCACGCTGTTTTCAAATTTGACAGATAGTACAGGAAGGCATGGTTTGGTTGTTACAGCGCGCTTAAAATGACTGTACAGCCTCGCATACTTTACTTATTACAAGCCCTCCCAAATAAGCTCTCTGTATGTTTCTTTACGCTAATGCCTTATTCCGAGCTTTTCTCTGGTCCCATGGCAAGCCACGTTTGGTCTTCCACTTACTGATATTACCCAAGATCTGTGGTGGTGTGGGCCTGCCAGACATTCGTTCTTACTATAGAGCTTCTCATCTCAGTTGCCTGGTCGATTGGCACTGGGTTGCCATGGAGATGGAGGACTCTGAAGGTATGGCCCTGAGCTGGCCATGGCTGCGATGCACCCTGCCTCGCAACCTTGCTGTACACCCGACGCTTGGCACCACTCTGGTAGTCGATCGTGAAGCCTTCCGCAGTACATCCGTTTCTCTTGCGCCTTCCCCTCTTGTTCCCATCCTGGGAAATCATGACTTCCCCCAGGACAAGAGGATCACCAATTTTTTCATCTCCATGCCAGCACACTCACCTGGTGGACTTTCTCAACCCTGCTGGGGCCCTTTTTGCCAATGACTTTACTCACCTGGTAGATCCCCCTTTGAATTTTTGGGGAGGACTTCAACTCAGCTCGTATCTCCATTCTCTTTTACGATCCCCTGGCGCTGCCCGAAAGTTGACTGCCTTCGAAGTCTTATGCCACAAGGGTGAACCTATACAACACAGCCTTTCTACCATCTACTCTTCCCTCATCCTTCTGGGCACCGGTTGTTCTCCTCCATTCCTCTCTAAATGGGAGATGGATCTAGGAGTGTCTTTTACAATATCACAATGGGAAAAGATCCTGCATTTTGCCCAAAAGTCCTCGCTAGCCACCAAAGTCCAGAAGACCAACTATAAACTTCTGATGCGTCAGCATTGGGTGCCCTCCACCGCATTTCACCGCAGCTCCCAGATGTATGCTGGTGCTGTGGGGCGGATGGCGGTACTCTTCTTCACATCTTTTGGCAGTGCCTGAGGCTCCAATCCTTTTGGCAAGGAGTGACCGACACTATTAAACAACTTACCACCGTAGACCTGCGAGATGACCCAGCAAGCTGCCTGCTGCATCTTACGGGGAGCCCGATCAAAAAAAAAAAATACACAGCCTCACTATCCAGTTACTTAATGCAGCCAAGGCCTGTATCCCACTGCGGTGGAAAGGCATCCACCCTCCCACTCTGTAATTCTTTAGGGTGAACGAGCTTAGGGGCATGGAGAAACTTACTGCCACTTTGTACAACAAGGAAGAGACCTTTCAGGACACCTGGTGCCCCTGGCAATACTTTGTATTTACATATGCATATATGAACGAACTCATCCCCCCTCAGTGAGGTATCACCAGGGGCAGACTGACCATTCAAGTACTCGGGCACTGCCTGAGGGCCCAGGGTCAGTAGGGGGCCTCATGAGATGCCCCTGGTACCTTTCAAAGGCTTTTTTGGGTGTGGTTTGAGTGCGGGCGAGGGCACAGGGGCCCCATGATCCCCTATTGCACGGGGGCCTCATGAGTTGTCAGTCCGCCCCTGGGTATCACCTTCCTCTGTCTTGCCTTTTTTCCCCCGGGAGGGGATGCAATTAATGGGACCTAGCCCTGCTCCCCCCTTTATCTCCCCCCCGCACTTTCTCTCTCATTTTCTTGCCCCACCCCGGGAACCCTGCATTTGTCATTTCGTGGGGTTTACCTCCATACCCCTCTTCCACCCATCACTCCTCCCTGTTACTTTTGACATTGGTATGGTTCCAACTATGTAGGTTTGCTATCCCTTCTGCGTTGCATTTATCATTCCCGTAACTTGTCAATCTGTCCAGCCTATCTAGGTTTGGTTACATTCCCTTATTCTCTAGGATGATGTTCGACTACTGTACCATGATTTGTTCTGGTCCTGTCATGTCTTTTGCATACTGTGATTTCATTTGTCCCTGGTCTGTTGACCTTTCTTGTGGACTGGATAATCCTGAATGTATTCTGTTTTCTTATTTAATTTGCTGCTCTGACATTTGCACTGTTATTCTCTGTACAATGGCCGACATCCTTTGTGGTTTTTATTGTATGTAATTTGTATAAATAAAAGAATTCTAATTAAAAAAAAAAGATAGTACGGGGAGACTTCCTATGACTATGGGAACATGTTACATGTTCCACCCTAAAAACGGTGTAACGTTCCCAAAGGTGAACTTATCCTTTAACCACATACAGTGACTATTTTACTACCAGAACTGTTCTTCTGACAATTGTCCCCAGAGTTATGGAGCAGTTTATCTGCAGGGGTAGAGAAGGCCAAGCACATATGCCAACCCTGAACCTTTGATGGTGTCCATGTCCCAGGAAAGGAAGCCAAAACGAAGGCTTAATGGTGGTGTAATAGCAAACATGCATGTTTTCCTACTGGAGAAAACAACTCCAAGGAGGGGGGGAAAAAAGGAGACTTTCTTTTTAAGCACCTTAAGCACTGGAGCTAAAAGTTATCAGTGTCATGCCAAAGAGTCTTGACAGTGAAAACTAATTCAAGACAGACTGATAGATATATAACATACATGAAAAAACAAAACAAGCAAAATTAAATTATTAGCTGATGATAAAGCAATCAAAATACCTGTCTTTGTAACGTGGCAGCAGTGAAGGATTCTGGTCCCTCCACAATCTTCATTAACAGGGATATCCATTGTGGCATACTTAATGTACTGCACATCTGTGGCATAAGAGCAATGCTGCGGATGAATCCCAAGGTGCACCAGCTCCTATGTTGCTCTTTATAGACTAGTTTATTTGAACAGGCTGCTGATAAAAAAACAAAAATGTCATTAAAAAAGAAAACAGTTGTAGGAATAATGTGCTGTGAAAAAAAAATGAAGGATAATGTTAGGTGTATTCCTAATACACCTTTGACAGGGTAAAATAATATGGCATTACAATAAAACTGCCATGAAAAAATATTTATTGCTTTTGCCATTATAAACTGATAGAAGCTGAACTCCAATTGGGTGCTTTATTCACTTCACACTGGAGAGATTTTGTAAAGGAAAATCTAAATACCCTATAGAGCTGAACTGCACTGTATCTGAGCAGCACAAACCAAAAACACTATTTAATTCAAAGCAAACTCCCCCATCCATGCATGTCTACATGCTTTATTTTGCTGAGAAATCACTTTTTAAAAACACCCCTCTAGAATTTCTGGCCGGGCCATCTTAAGTAAGGGCATATTAGTATACTTTCTGGAATCCATCTGCCCCTGGCTCAGGCATGCAGACAGGAGGGTGTGCTTAGCCGAGAAAGCTAGCTCCACCCACCCCTCAAAGACTCCTGGGATGTATGACATCATTGCCTAGGCATGGAACCCAGGAATTAACTGAAGAAATGCGAAAAAAAAAAAAAAGATTCAAACAAGTAAATATAATATACTTTCCTATTTATCTATTTACTAATGCTAGCAGCATAAAGATTCAAAATATTCAAAGTATTCAATGTTGATTGAGAGAGCAAAGTTCCGCTTTAACTTCCCTGTCCCTGCAAAAATCTCAACACACCTGTTTTATCCATGGTGCCACTTTCCACCAACATGCGCAGTAATCCACACAAAGTTTTGGTTGCTTCACATTGCATAACCTCAGCATTGACCCCAGCTGAGAGACACAAGTTTTGTAGAAGGTTTACAGTACTCATCAACATCATAGAGGTAGGGTGGAGATTCTTGTCTGCCTGCTCTCCCTCTGAATGACACAATGAAAACAAGACTCAGATGAGACAAACAACTCACACTGGATCAAGCAAAATAAAAGCTTGTGGAGACAAACAGAAGGCTAACCTGAATCATCTTCAGTGTCAGAGTCATCTGCCATGGGCTGAGTAGCAGGCGGAGGTTCGGTCAGCTTCAAATCATACTTCCCTTCTTTGCCCATTCTGTACGAATTGGTGCTTCCTGTATCCCACTGAACTCTAATCCAGCCATCTTCTCCAAGTTCTCCAATAACACGACCTAGCCCAGGTGGTGGGCCATCCTTAGGAAAAGAAATCAAGAAGATAAGGTTGGATAAGTAAACACAGAATTCCAATATATTAGAAACCCAACTGACAAAAAGCTAAGCAACATTCAGAGTTTATCTGTTCACCAAATGCAGGATCATTTTCCTGAAATACAGTAAATAAATGACCAAGATTGTATTTGAAAAGTCAAATATTTTAGAATGATCCACCCTGCATGCTAAGAGATACAGATAGGGATAGGTAGAGTTCTGCAATCAAGCAATGCTGCTGCTTGGGATTTCTGTGTAGCAGAGGCAGCCTGGACAACCAACAACAGGAATAAAGTGGTTGCAAACCCTTCCAAATACCCAGTGAAGTGACAGAGATGAAAACACATCCTCCTAAATAAAATGCATCTGTTTATATATAGCCTTCCCTCCCCTACATCCATTTAAAATGCTAAAATGTAGACAGTATTTTTGAGCTTCTAGAGGCAGAGAGTGGGGATCTGATGCCACACAATCCATAGCAATGAACAGAAAGCAGAGTGTAACCTGAGGCCTGGGAGGAGGGAATGGACACACCCTTGTTACATAGTCTCATAAGGAAACATGCACAGCTGAGGCTGACAAGCATAGACTGTGTGCTGGAGCTCTCCTCCCCTGTCATCAGTGATTGCTTGGAATCAGGACAACCTGTCAGCAGTGACTCATGCAGATAGCAGAGGAAGGAGACAGCAGACAGAAATGACACTAAGTGCTTTGGATTGAAGCAAGTACACACTATAGAAAGTAATGCTATGTTAATTTTTACTTTCAGCGTTTTACAATCACTTGAAAAGATTTAAAAAATAAAAATAAATAAGTTGATGTGCATGCGCAGAAGCTTCTATGATGGCAGCATAGTCCAGGAGCTCTGGTCCCGCTCCAGTCAATTTCGATCTACCACAGCTGCTAGTTTGCTCTGCCCTGTTTGTCACTTATAACCCGGGATCAAGGAGTCAGTGCGGATTGCCCCTATGCTCAGAGGATCAGCTTGGAGGATGTTATCTCATCAGCTTAACTCCTGTACACAGGGACCTGGACTTCCCAAGATGGCGCCCACAACATAGCAAGGAGATGGCACAGCAGGAGAGGAGTCTATTGCTGACATGAATTCGGCCACCCAACCGGCTGGCTCACCACAGGGATTGTCAGTGAGTACGCACTCTACCCTGGCACCCTCCCCAGGCTCCACTGATTTCCTGTTGGAAAGAGCATTTGGCACACTGTTGACATCACCTATGGGAAATGGTGCCGCTTCCCCTATACAGTTTGACTCAGGCTCTCCACAGCTCTCCGTTAACCATAAAGATTTAATATCCCTCATGGCCTCCTTTCCTGAGATGCTGTCACACAACCTGGCTCAAAACTACCTCACAGATCACTTCAGCAATACAGGCAAATCTACAGCACACTGGCACATGGATTGAGGCCATAGAGCAGAAAGTTGATCACACAGTATCCCCAGCCAATCAGAATATGGCTAGTATACAGGATCTTCGGGAGCAGCTTAACGCCGCTTTATCTAAAATAGATGATCTTGAGAGCAGATCTCAACGCTACAACTTTCGGATCAGAGGTCTTCCAGAGACCATTAGGATATCCACCCTGCAATCTGCTCCTTTATTAAAGAACTCCTCCCTGACACACCTGAACATCACCTGGAACTTGACAGCTCACAGGGCCCTGCAGCCTCTGTGTTCAAATGGCCTTCCCTGGGATATTGTGGTCAAAGCTTACTACTACAAGCTGAAGGAAGAAATCATTTGAATCTCCAAAAATACAGAGCACCTAGCCATCCAGGGTTATCCTGTACAGGTCTTTGTTGATCTTTCCCCCACTACAATGCAGAAAAGGCATTAATTGAAACATTCATTGCAAGGCTTGTCTCAGAAAGCAATGAAATATTGGTTGTCCTTTCCATTCCACCTGCAATTCCTCTACCAATACAAATCATATGGGCTCTCATCATTTGCTGAGGGAGAACACAAACTTCTGCAACTGGGGCTCATCTCCCAAGATCCTCACCCATCTTCTTCTCACAGAGGCCCCGGAACATCCAAGAGGCCCTCACCGCCAAGTCCACTCACTCCTATTTGGCAAAAAAAACAGCCAAAGAAGTCTCGAGAATCTCACCCTCCTTGACCCTGGGTTTTCAAGATGAGGTATCGCCTTTTCTCACTCCACTGGAACTGCCCATGGAGAGAAAAAAAATGTTTTTACCCCTCTTTGTCTTGATATTCTATCATTTTAACCCTTTGTCCTTTCCCTCTGAACAAAGAGCTGTTATTTACCCTAGGCATTTTCTTTTTTGACTTGATAACCTAATTTTTAGGGACAGTGTCCCGTTTGTTATTTGTTCTTTTGAGGCCGCTATCTGAAGTAGCTAAAAGGTCTTTCACGTTTTGTGCATTTTCTTTTTCCCCAGAAGACCCTAGCTTGGGGAGCTGTCTCCGTCTGAGGCACCACCTTCCAGGCTGGGATCTCCCCGGGAGGCATTGTAAACTATGGTCTACTATGGTTATTGAATGATTAATTTTGAGGTACTGTTAAAATGGTGTTTTGTAGGCTGAAACAGATTTCATGCTCCTCTACCTGCCATGACAACACAGATTTTTCCTCTTGTGGAGGCAGGCGTACGTCCTCCCCTGTGAAGGACATTACTTTGCTTAGATGTCTTAGTAGGGATAGGATGGTCCTTCCCTGCTTTTTGGGGACATTTGGGATGTTGTCTGGATGTTTTTCTCTCCTCTATTTTTCTTCTTCTATTTCAATTCTTTTCTTATTCCCCACTTAGTTTTCTTTTTTTCAGTCACCGAGAGGCAGTCACCAGCAAGCTTCATCTAGCCTATGGTCAGTTTATCCGCTCAGCTGTGGTCCATACTGGCTCGAACTATAAACACTCTGGGCAGATTTTTGTCGTTTTACTTAGATTTCCTCCTCTCCTTTCCAGGACTCTAAAAGATCTGGTTATTTCTCCTCTCCACATTGTTTCCAACAATAATTCCCCTATTAAACGCTGTAAGGTTTTTCAGCATTATCATTCACAAAAGTTTGATGTGCTCCTTCAAGAAACCCACTTTCCTAAACATTATAGTCCTTTTATCCATCAAAAATTTCTGACATTTTACTTTGCTAATGCTGATGATAAAACTAGGGGGGTAGCTATTCTCTTCGCCAAAAGCTTAGATTTTTCTATATCATGGGAGATCAAGGACCCTGACGGCAGATATATTCTCTTGTCCCTGGATGGGCATATGTACACATTCATCTCCTAATATGCACCAAATTGGGGTCAGGACAATTGTTCGCTTCTATGTTGCAAACCCTACTCCCTCATGTAGAAGGTAAGGTTGTGTTGGGGGGAGACTACAATTTAGCCTTATATCAGTCCCTCAACAAATTGGGGAAGGAGAAATCTTGCCTCAGGCAACCCCTAAACAGAGCCTACGTATCACAAAACTTTTGCACACCCATGGGTTGGTGGACATTTGGAGGGAACGTAATCAGGCAGCTAGAGACTACGGACACTACTCCTCGCCTCATCAGACTTTTGCCAGGATAGATCACATTTTCCTCTCAACCTTCGACATTCCTGCAGTGTCCAAATCACTCATTAGGGACACGGTGTTGTCTGATCACTCCATGGTTTGGTCCTGAAGCACCACCTCGGCCCTAGGGGACCCTTCCGTTGGTGCCTGAATAAATCTCTATTTAGCGACCCTGTCCAATGTGCCATTTTGGAGAAGCAGATAAAGGAGTTGTTTGTTACAAATGACATTGGTGAAGTCTCCCCTGTAACACTGTGGGCCACACAATTCGGAAATCAGGGGAAAACTCCTTCAGCTAGTCTCCCAGCGTAAACATTGAGCTGATTTGGATAAATTGGAAAATGACTTATCTCCTGAGTAAGGGTCACAAAAAGAATCCCACAATTGAGACCCAGGCTAAGCTAGACTCTGCGAGACTGGCACTGAATTTAGCTCTGACCACAGAAGCGAAAAAGAAACTACGGTGGACTGGGGTGCATTTCTACTCCAAAAGGAAAGGATTGGTTCCATGCTGGCGGCCAGGTTGTCTCCCTATTCCTTCCCCAAAATTTGCACTCTATTGGGCTCCACTACTCAAAACCCCCAGAGTATTACACGATGTGCACAATTATTAGGCAAGTGTGTGTTTTGACCATATCATTTTTATGCATATTGTCCAGTTCCAAGCTGTATAGTTTTATTTGGACCTGTGGTCTTAAAGAAACTGCTGTCTTCCATAACTGTGCAGATTGTTTATCTACTTACGCATTATAGACTATTTTGTGAAAATCAGTGTCAATTTATTCATTAAATTCTTTTTAATTCCAAGTTAGAACACTACAAAACATATGAAGTTCAAAAGGGTGAATACTTATCCAAAGCTGTTGAGGACCAGAATCACCTTAAAATGTTTACTCTAAATTACCCCAAATAAAAGAGCCCATAGCTTGAGCAATGCTAGCAGTTTATTAAAACAGAAATACAAACATACTTGGTCTCCCCACTTCCAGTCAACTCCTCTCATCACCCTGGTTCCAATTTTCATCATGGCAGCAAGCTCAGGTCCAGAGGCAGGCAGCTGCACTGGTGTAGTTTCCTTTCTGGACTCTTCCAACACGGTGGCAGATGCTCCCAGTATACATGTACTTGATTCTTCTTCAATGTTGTCAGAACTCGGACCTGGGAAATCAAAACATATTTTTTCTTGCAATTTACTGTATTCATTATGTCATGTACATTAAAAAAACAGCTATACATTTAATACAAAGACACCAACCATTCATATGCTTTCCCAACATTCCTTGTAACCCCATAAACCTCCAAGAAAAGGTCTGGAATAATTTCATATTTACATAGGACAGACTTACCTGGCTATAAAGAACTTTCCAGATGGAGAATATCTTACTATTTAACATTTTTTTTTTTTTACATAAAAACATCTGATACATTACTATTGCCTACCAATAAGCCGCAGGATGGTCTGAGTCAAGGCCAGCATGCCAGAGTTGAGAAGAAGATTAAGGCTATTGGCTCCATGTTGCCGAGTCAGCATGTTTAACATTACCAGCATAAACCTGGCTTGTGGTATGGTCCCTAGACTTGGTCCTGAAGGATTTTCATTGGTGATTGTCTGCAGGGGGACAGGCTGAACTCCTAAGATGACAAAACATGAGTTTAACCAGTTGAATCATTACTACTTATAATAAAAGCCACACTCCCTCCAAGGTACATACCCATTTCTTTAAATCTACCGGTGGCATCAAGCAATATATTTCTGATATTCTGAATGGCCCAAGCATACAGTTTGCCATATGTCACCTCCAGTAACATTCGGTTAAAAGGTGGAATGAGGTCAACATCCTTCAGGCAGTCTGTCAGAGGTTCACTACAACATATCAAGCAATTAAAATATAGAAAACACAAAATTACTGCAGTACATAATACTGGCTGAAAATGGCAATGTACCTCAGATTGGTACCCTCTGGGACTAGCCTCTGCCAACCACAAAACATTGCATACTGCACAGATGGAAGAAGAAAGGCTTTTGCAGCCAGTTTTAACATGGTGTCTATTCCTTCTAGACGAACCTCAGCTCTCTCCAGCTACGAGCAAACAAAATACAACAAATCATTCAAAATTAAATATTTTACACCATGTTAATAAAATGGCAACAGTGAAAATCTGCAACTCCGTGGGAATATAGAGAAATTAAGTCTGCCTAAAAAGCACCTGGAAAAAAAACCCCAATCAGATGCTTTGAATTTCTCTTAAAATGTTACAGTGTACTTTGTGACGTGACTGTGCCTAGGCACTCCAGCTCTGTAGCTACAGCTGTATCTCTTTTCACATGAGTATTCCAATTAGGTCCACCTGTCAGTTTTTCAGGCTGACCTGATGAGAAGGGTTCATTTGTCCCTATGGACAGGCATGTGTAAACTGACTGAACTGTCTTTTTACACCCGCCTACCTCCGGGTCTGATCTGGTCTGCAAAAAAAACAAAAGTGATCAGTCCTCTTCTGTTCAGGCAAAGCGGATTGGAAGTGGTCAGTGTAAAGAGACAGAGGAGTCCATTTACTCCTGGCTGCCGATACAGCTAATCCCTGCTAATCAGAATAGAATCTGCCCACTGTGAAAGGGGTGTAAGGCACTGTGCCTGACTACTAGTCCCACAAGATCTGTTGATGTCAGCATTGTTCTGAGAGCTGTATCTGAGCAATCGCAATGCAAGGGTCTCTCTGCTTCATTCATTCTGTGGATCTGTGCTTTCTGCACTTCTCCCACTACTTCTTGAATACTATCGCACCATTCAGCAGATTAACAGTCATCATGAGGGAAATTCTGACCAAAGGAAGCAAAGCTTTTTTCTCCACATACACACAGTGTGAAATCAGGCATGGTAAGCCAGAAATGGGGAAAAAAAAAAAAACAAAACATTGATTAGTAATTTGCATTCTGCATGCAGATTTGGTAAGCATTCTGCATGCAGATTTAGTAAGCTAAATCATAATCCCTCGCACAAAGAGTAGAATGCAAAAAATCCAGTACAGGTATAAATCGAGACAAATAAAAAAATTAATGTACTGATGGTGGCTGCATGGAGTCATACCTGCTTCAGCAAACACTTCCTCATTTTCTCTACATCCACTGGCTCCTCCTTCAGTGCAAACTCCACAATAGTGTTCAGCAATGCAGATTGGGGATATGATCCCTGCACATTATGCTTCAACCATTTGTATTTATGGACACCTGTTACAGAGCTGAGGATGGGCTGCCATTTATCCTGTTAAAAAGCAAAAAAAAAAAAAAAGTATATATTTAGAACATTTTTCCATAACAAGAATGTAAAATACATCATCCCAACATTTTCATATTTTTACGGTTTACGATGTTGATCTATATTATAGCATGTGCACATTAGGAATTTTGACTTTTTTCTGCATGGAAATCTGCAAGCTTGTTCCAGATGAGTGATACATAGAAGAAAATTTATTAGAATAACAGCAGCCAGAATTTGGAGCAATGGTGCATGGCAACCAATCAGCTTCTAACTTCAACTTGTTTGGTTAAGCTTTGAAACTGAAAAAAAGAAGCTGGCTGGTTGTCATGCACAGTTGCTCTAGTTTTGATAAACTCCCATCATAATATTTTAGCCACAGAAAGACAAATAACTGGTATTCTTACAGAGTAAAGCCAGACACACATGAATCAAATTTTGACCAGTTTAGTAGGGACTGGCTGAATTTTGATCCATGTATATGGGAAGGCTGGTTGTACAGAAGTTGATCTACCGATCGACTTTCGTACAACCAGCCTGTCAGACTTCCCCCACTCAATCAAAGCCACTGACTGCAGCCAGCAGCACAGATCAGTGTATTCTGATGGTGGGGAAGTCTCTGAGCTGTCAGAATACAATAGCTCAATAGCTGGTTGAAGGAAGAAATGGGCTGATTTAGTGTAGCCAAAATTAAAAACAGAATATGAGCACAAGGGATATAACTGACAGTCAATAGGATGTATCCTTTGTGCTGATTCTTCTCCTTTAGTAGTAATCGCCCCGTCCCACCCCCCCCCCACAGCTGTAATCTTCACATGAAGCAGGGGTTAATACAAATGAGGGGCTGTCACAGGCTCTCATCAAGACAATCCAACTATGCCTGCACTTTCCTGCCAGCTGCTACATTCATAGAAGCTGTACAACAGCTTCTATGAAAAACAGGATCTAAGAATTGAGGATGAGTGGATGATTGACAGCACTGCCCCCACCATTCAGAGATCGCGTTCGAAGAAGCTGTAGTACGGTTTCTTTGAATGGAACAGCTGGGAGGAAAAGGTTGGCACAGCCAGGCTCTCTTGGCGAGAGCATGGGACGGCCCCTTAGGGGTTCCATAGCAGGACAGAGGAGGATTACTACTAAAAGAAGAATTAGCAAAAGGGACACACCATACTGTCTGTAGTTTAGGTCCCTTGTGCTGATATTTCTGGCACTTAAGCTTTAATAGGTGGTCAGCAATAGCAGACCTTGATTTTTTCCCTACAATAAACATTTTAAGGGTTCAGATCTCACTACCTTTTGTGTCAGATATAAAGCCTGTATGTTTAATAAGCCAGCAAAGGCACATCCCATATTTCTGTATCCAGGTTACCAGATACAAATGCTGAGCACTGGGTGTGCAGCGTCTACCTCCTGCATGCACTAATCTAAGACTTGGAGGGATCTATTGCCTGGAAAAGGGGTGTATTTATAGAGGTGGGGCATATGTTTTTCTCTCAACATTCAACCTTGAAATTTGTAGGGCATATATAAGCCATCAGTTTATGGTCCCGTTCAATAAACAAAAAAAAATAAAAAATATACAAAAGATGCTAACAGCATTCATTTCTCCAAATACAGTGAAAGACGGTCCCCAGGCATTCCTTTAGAGGAAGGGAAGGGATGTTATGACAAGCAGTACACATTCAAGAGAGCAACTTAGAGATTACATTAGGGACTGAAGACCAAATATGATTTATAAAAAGTGAATTTAGGCTGTTATTCCTCAAATCAGTGACTACACAGGAAATGTGAACTATAAAACAACACAGCTTGCGAATGCCCAAGACTACAGTGATCAGAATACTTTAAGTTGACAAACAAGGCAGACTGTGTAAGTCTTCAGAATTAGTTCACTGAGGAGAGCATTATGCAATATGGTCAACTTTTAACTTACTCTTCCTTGTTTACTTTTTCTTATGAATGTGAAAGAAACATGAAGCAAGACATTTATTTTATTTTTACATAAAAAAATAAAAAAGTAAAACTCTAGCAGTAGGCTTATAGAAAGCATGAAATCTTTCCTATGTTTTGTATTGTAACTGTTGAATAGCCATGATCAAAAATTTGCATACACCATGCTACTTTTATTTGTGTAGAGTAATACATTGGTTTTAGTGTTTAAACATGGGACATCCAAAAGCAATCCACATCAAGGGTGGGCAACACAGCAAACAAACATGAACAGGCACACACAGAAACATTTGTAAAGAAGGACTTCACAGAACTCAAGAGGGCACCTTGTAGCACCTTGCACCCAAAAATGTCATCACAGGAGGCCTGAACATCCTCTTGGCAAAACCGAACCAACCATGTGACCCGAAGACCTGGTGGGAGCCTTGTAAATCTGAGAAATAAATATCTAAAGATGAAAAGCCCATAAAGCACCAATGGATGCAGAGTGTGGATTAACACAGATCACAGGCTTAAATGAGGACTTGTTTCATCCATCTAGCAATGATGGAGGGAAAAGCAGGGAGGCTCCTCATGAAACCTTCTAAAAGACAGACAGGAAGTTTGCCAATTGCCAATAGGACGCTGTAAGCTGAGAGGCAGACTCTCACCGCACATGCCACATTGGAGACAAATTTCACTGGGAGAAGCAGGACATAAAGAAGGAAGGACAACGTCCTGGTGTCTGGATGAAGGTGGAAGGAGGAAGCCACCTTGGGAAACAGAAAAAAGTAGTTTTAGGCCTCAGGACAACCTTGTCTTTGAAAATCTTCCTTAAAAGAGAAGGCTGCATAATCAGGCCCTCTATACAAAAGTGATAGCCATGACAAGGGTTACTTTGTAATTGAGGAATATCCCCAATAGGTCCAGAGGCCGCTTAAGAATTTAAAGATCCAAGCTCTCACAGAGTCACAGGGGAATGCACAGGGGGAATGAAGGCCTTAACTAAGGAATGAAATAATACCAGAAGATAGGCAAAAGATGCCGGTACAGCAGTAGATAACGCAGAATAGGAATATTTGTCTAATCCTACCCCTATGACTGAAAAGGCTTGGATTAACGCACAACAATTTTATCACTCTTTACAAATGCAACAGGTGGAAAATAAACAATTTTTTGCCTCTCAGACCTTTTTTTGAGGAGGGAGAGAAAATATATCACTTGTTGGCAATTATAGTAAGGTCTCAACAGCCTTCAACTTATGTCTCAGCACTAAAATTGTCTCCAACGCAGGTGGTCACGGACACCACTGACATTCTACAGGACTTTAATTAATTTTATTCTTCCTTATTCTCCTCTAGAGCCTCCTACCCCATAGATAGGCTTTCAGAGGCAGATAGAAAGAACCTGAATGCTCCAATATCCCTGGAGGAATTGCAATTAGCGGTGAATTTGTTCCTTAATTCCAAGTCTCCAGGTAGCGATGGCCTGCCCATAGAAGTTTATAAGATGTTCAGGGAAATACTTCTTCTGGAGCTCTTGCAGACAATTAGGGCTGCTGTAGCCCAGGACACTCTCCCAGACTCTATGAATGAGGCGATCATCGTAGCTTTATTGAAGCCAGGAAAGGATCCTACTCAGGCTGAATCATACCACCCTATTTCCCTATTGCCTACTGGTTTAAAGATTATTACAAAAGGTACTCGCAACATGCCTTTCTAAAGTAATTGCTAAACTCGTACATCCGGATCAGTCGGGATTTATCCCCAATAAATAGACATCCATTAATCTACGTAGGTTATACCTTAATCTGTAGTTACCGATGGACAATATGGGCAATAAAGCTGTTCTCTCACTCGATGCCTCAAAGGCATTTGACAGTGTGGAACGGCAATATTTATGGCAGGTTCTTGATCAATTTAACTTGGGGAATGAGTTTATCTCTTGGCTTAGACTACTCTATAGGGCTCCCACAGCTAGAATACGGGTAAATAATGCCCTATCTTCAACCTTATGTTGCAGAGGTACGAAACAAAAGATGCCCACTATCGCCCTTGCTCTTTGCTTTGGCGATAGAGCCATTGGCAGAAGCTATCAGGGAGGATCAGAATATAGAGGGATTTAAAGGAGGCAAGGCTGAAGAAAAAAAAAAAAAACTTTATACGCAGATGATGCTCTATTGTTCCTGGGTAATATGACCCACTCCCTTACGAGATTGATGTCCCTTATTGATACATTCAGATTCTTTTCTGGTTTCAAGATTAATTGGGATAAATCCACCGTTACCCCTAGATCCGATTCCAGCCCCTTTACCGCAGGTCGCATCCCAAATCCAGATGATAAACTCCTTCCGTTATCTGGAAATTCATGTACATCCTGCCCTGTCTAAGTATGTCCAGCTTAATCTCTACCCTCTCCTATCTGGAAATTCATGTACATCCTGCCCTGTCTAAGTATGTCCAGTTTAATCTCTACCCTCTCCTTCTTAGGTTCAGACAGAAAATGGTTAGTTGGAACATATTACTGCTCTCAGTGGTTGGTAGATGCAACCTCATAAACATTATCTGGGCCCCTCAGTTACTATATTTCTTAAATAATGCACCAAATTGGATTCCTATGTATGTTTTCAAACAGTTTGATACCGGGTTTCAATCTTTGATTTGGAAATAAAATGCTCTCCTCGTATAAAATTGGAAACTTTGCAGGAATCTAGAGAGGGGCTGGGGGATTGGCGGTGCCTAATCCATTTTATTATTATATAGCTGCGCAAATTCAACATCTTCCTGCCTGGCAGAACGATGAGCATGTAGACACTGTTAAGCTGCTTCTAATGGGTGTTTTGTCCAATGATAATTTGGTGGAATGTTTGGAGGCGGGTGAGTTTTGAACTATGTTCCAATATCCCACTTTAGTGTTGATTGATAGAATTTGGTCCAAAGCTAAATGTCTCTTTCATTATTCGGGTTATACTTCATTCACTCGTATCTTCCATAATATTAATTACTCTGAGTTGCAGAAGTTGCAGGGTTTTGCTGGTTGGATGATGTTGGGCATTAGATATATACCACAACTATATCATGGTCAGTTACTGAAAGATTTCCGTACCTTACAGCTTGAATATGACTTGCCGAAACAATCTTTTTTCCAGTACATACAGCTTAGACATGCTATTTCTGCACAATCTAAAACCTCTTCATGGTCATTTACTGAACCGGTAATACTTAAACTATATCTTCGACCACAAGAAAGGGTAAAATATCTTTTATGTAACAATCCATTATGCTCAGAGTTTCTAAGACAATGTCCCTCAGTAGTAAGGCACAATGTTCGACTGACTTCGCTACTTTTTCTGATGAGGAATGGTCCATCATATTAGAAAATGTAATTAAAGTCTTTGTCTTCAGCTCAGAAGCTTACCCAGCTTTTTATTATCCACTGTACTTACCGAACTCCTCAGCAGCTGTCCTAGGTGTGAAATTCATAATGGCACGCTTATCCATATCCTACGGAAATGTCCCAAATTGGTAAGATATTGGTCCCATATTATAACAATGATCAATAAGATCTGGAGTCTTAATGTACCATTAGTTCCCAAGCTTTGTCTATTTGGAGCACTGGATGAGGAACTATACACTCCGCATGTCTATGGGCAGCACAGTGGCTAAAAGGTTAGCACTTCCGCCTGGCAGTACTAGGATCAGTGGTTCAAATCCCAACCACGGCACCACCTGCCTGGAGTTTGCATGTTCTCCCTGTGCCTGCGTGGGTTTCCTCCGGGTATTCCAGTTTCCTTCCACACTCCAAAGACATGCTGGTAGGTTAATTGGATCCTGTCTAAATTGGCCCTAGTATGTGTATGTATGAATGTGAGTTAGGGACCTTAGATTGTACACCCCTTGAGGGTTAGGGACTGATGTGAATGTACAATATATATGTAAAGCACTGCATAAATGGATGGCGCTATATAAGTACCTGAAATAAATAAAAATAAAAAAACAAAATGTCTATATAGCCAATCTTAGAGTGCGGTTTATTGCTTGGAAGCTTATAGCCCAGAAATGGTTATCTCCCAAGCCTGCTTCACATATACAATGGATTAAAGCTGTTATCGATAATCTAATTAGAGAAAAACTAGTTTATTAACATACAGGATGTGCCCGGAAATTTACGAACATCTGAGATGCCTGGTTGGGTATACCAGGATTAGCACCAACACAATTAGTTAAGGACAGGCTATTAAGTGGTAGAATCTCTCTTCGGGCCTACTGTGAGATCACAATTGTCCCATCAACCCTTGAATAGGAATTGGGGATATAGATGTATACATATGGTAAAAATTTGCTTCTGGCAGATGTTGAATTGGAACTTTTATCTACTTTATTGCGCATGGATGAGCTAAAGGGGTTTGACTCTCAGAGTTCAGTTCAAAGGAAGGCTGGTTTTTGTTAGATTATTTTGGTTTTATATTTCGTGCCATTTTTTTCCCCTCTCTTTTTGTTTTCTCCCAGTTTGTCTTGCAGGTTTTTTCTTAAGGAAAAAAAAAAAAAAAAAGAGGACTTGGAAAATGTGGTTTGGAATCTATGTTTATGTCTTCGGTATACATAACTATGTACCTTTTCACATTGTAAAGCTGTAAATTGTTGTTACCAACGCAGCACTCAGCTGGAGATTGTGGTTGTAAAATTAGATGTATGCATGGATCCAAGCTTCAATAAATAAAAAAGATCTCAAAAAAAAAAAAAAACTAGGGAATGAGAGGCCAGTGGTTTCTAAAACAGATTTGCCACTTGTTGGTCCAGTCAAGACTGGAAGAGCAGGATGTGTTTTCATGGAGTACTTCCGAGGATGAAATTTCCTGGTCTCGCACCACTATAAAAAGGCTTTCCTAGGTGCGATAGTAGACTTTGCAAGAAGTCAACCTCCTAGCCTTCAAGAAGGTAGGGATGACCAAATGAAAGTGTGCAAATGAATCCCCAAACAAAAAAGTATGTGACAACATGCATCCCCATCCTGTGCGTAAACAAAAAACAGAATGTGTTCTGGTATACATGCACAGCACACCAGCTTTATAGGCTCGTTCACACTAGTCTGCACACGAAAATGCATTCAGGCTGGTGTTGCGTTGTGTAGGGGTAGTGTGATTTTACAACACATCACACGGTTTACTTTTTTTTTTTTTTATCTTTTTGAAGGGTAACTCTATGCAGCATATTGAAACACACTACGGTATGATTAGTTGAGCTACATAAAAATGCATAGATGCAAAAATTTTACACAGCACACACCATCCCTCATATATTGTGTTAACAGTGCACACAGAAAATAATTGTTTTCTCTGTGCCCTTGGACTGAGCCTGTGTTGATCTATGCAGATACATGCAGCTTAACAGACATGGGATGCATAAGCCACTAGCCTAAAGACAACATCAAAAACAGCAATAAGCCACTAGCTAGTAACCACTTTTCAAAAATGTGGAACTTTGCTAAATACTGTATGCCTGTACACAGAAAAAAAATGATAAAACATGACATGAAATAGCACAATCATTTTACTTACTTTAGGTGACTTAACTGCTATGGGCCTTTTATCCACAGACACAGGACTAGAAGGTACAACAAAAGGCTCTTCTTGTTCACCTTCATCAATACCAATTTTGGCGTCATCCACATCTGCCGATTCAGATTTTTTAGGAACTATCAAGCAAAAATAAAATGTACATTCACATACAAAATGCAATCAAGAGGTAATCAAGTGTGCCAGTTTTTTGGTTATATATTTACCTTTCTTTTTTCGCTTTTCTCGAATGATCCTTTGCACTATTCTCCTCCAGCGAGGTACAGAGCTGAGTAGCTTTAGCTTGGATACAATAGACAAATCACTGCAGACAGCAGGTCGCAGTTCGTTGAAGAGAAATCTGAGGCGCTCTATGACAGGGGCGCATACTTCCTTATAGGAACGTCCTTGCTCCTGATGTGTCTAAGAGAAAACATTAAAATGAGCCTCATCATATAAATGTTCAATCCTATTAGTGTGCCTTAGAAGAAGTTAAACATGTAACACTAACCTTTATAAGCGAGCACTTGGCTTGGTAAACCACACGACAGACATCAACCACAGACTTTGGCAATATCTTGTGTTTGACCTGATCCACATTCAAAGTACCATGATGAACCATAGAAAGAGCAATATTACCTGCAAGGTGAAACAGTATTGTTTCCAACAGATCTGCTTAAAAGTAATTTTTAAAATATGATGTAAACAATAGATTCTCTCATACTCCCACACACCTAAATCTTCGTGTTTCAGTAGACAACAGAGTAGCAAACGCCCGACTTCTTCCACTGGATGCTCAGGAGGAAAGGTAATTGGGGTGGTCAGATGGCATTGCTTACAATATCGCTCAATTTGACACAGAAAGTCCTGGAAAAAAAAAAAGCACACAAGTTATTTTGACTCTTAAAAATTAAAAATGTAATACAAGTTTCCCATGCTAAAAAAAAAAAATTTAAAAAAAAAAATGTTTTCTATAAAACCTTACTGACAGTGCACTGCTACTAAAGTTGACCAGTATAATTTCCTATTACAATGCAATTCTTTCTTCTTAGCACAGCCTGCTCAGAACATTATTCAAATGAAGTGGTCATTAGAGTGGTTACATGATCAAGCTTAAAGTGGTTCTAAAATGGTCCCTGCATCATGGTAAAAGATGCCTTAGTGTTTGTATCACCCCCTCACCACCTATTATACTTACCTGAGCCCAATCTCTATCCAGTGCTGTGCCCATCTGCATCTGCTCTTCTATCCTTTCACAGGAGACTCGGTAGCTGCAGGAGCCGTTGGCTTCTGCTGCCGTCCATCAAATTCAGTGAGAAGGGAGCTGAGGGCAGGGCCGAGCCCTACTTTGTGTGTCTATAGAGGCACAAAGCCTGGCATGGAAGCAAGCACGCAGATGCACCCTCATGGGAAGTAGGATCCTATGGTGGTGCACTGAGAAGAGGAGGAGCCTAAAGCGCCAGCAGGAACCAAGAAGAGGAGGATCAGAGCCACTCTGTGCAAAACCATTGCACAGAGCAGGTAAGAAGAATGTTAAAAAAAAAAAAAAATAAACTTAAGCTTTAAACTTTAAACAACCTGAGGATTATAGTGAGACAAGGTTCAAAAAAATAGAGAACAACACAGCATGAGCTAAGAGGAGTAGCTGGCAAAGAATCAGAACATTTATCAGTTGCCAATCGCTGGAGATAGAATGTGTATATCTGAAGAACAATATGTGGGACATAACAAAGGGCCAACCTTAGAACCTCATGAAAATACAACTAGAATATACTTAGCTGTCCACTTATAAAGCAGGGGCCCGCCGCCCTATGTCATGTGACTGTCCTCCAATCACTACTGCCTCCAATCTGCTTTATGCAAAAGCAAGTAGTGGGGGACACGCAGGCTCCAAACTGTGCTCTACATTTTATGAATGGCTCATAAAATGCAGATTGTGTAAACACTTCAGTGTCCAGCAGAAAAAGGTATGTGCTCTCTGCTATAAATAGGACATTTAGCGTTTCATCAGGAGCTGTTAAACAAACATTATATAGGATCAGGATTAAAATTACCGATTACAAACGTATATTTAAATGCAAGTCTACCCAACATTAAAAAATATAGCCTGAACCAAAAGATAACAGTAGAACATATACCATAACTTTGCTTTCAAGCAGATTCCAGGAAGCCAGTTACAAACTGCTGACTCGCTGGTACAGGACCCCTGCATTTCTACATAAGATATATCCCACTGTATCTCCGTTATGCTGGCATTACCAACAAGAACCTGGCACATTGCTGCACATTTCAGATGGCTGATACATAAACGTACTGATATCTCCTTGGAGATGCATCCTGAGACATTCCTACTAAATATCACCCCACTCTCGAGGCATGGGTACAAAAAAATCCCTCCTGATCCACTTGCTCAATGCTGCCAAGGTTTGCAGCCCACAAAATGTAAACACACAGACCCTCGTTGCTTGGTCAATGGGTGACTGTGGTAAACGAGATTAATGATATGGAACGTTTAACATCAACTATGAAACATAAAGAGGAAAAATTCCGTAAAAGTGGTATTATTGTCACGAGTTCCAATTTTCATAGGACTATGCTCCATATCAATCTTCTCAGGTCATATAGGCTCCAACCCAAGAACGACCAGCTACTTTGTATTTTTGGCCT
Source organism: Staurois parvus (assembly GCF_062004578.1). Taxonomy (NCBI): domain Eukaryota; kingdom Metazoa; phylum Chordata; class Amphibia; order Anura; family Ranidae; genus Staurois; species Staurois parvus. The sequence goes on from NW_028318430.1 coordinate 5,478,426, forward strand.
CTTGGTTGGGCACCAGTCCCTGCCTCCCCTACCTCTTCCCCCTGCCCCCTTTTTTTTTTTCTCCTCTGTTACTCTATTTCTTTCCTTTCCCTTTTTTCTTGCTTACTTCTCCATGATTCCCAAATAAACTATTCATCAGGTTTAAAAATTCTCTCTTGGCTTAAACCACATGGGTCAGACCTTGCTTATGCACTAGTACTCTACAGTTAGGAGCAATGTGAGCCCAGGACCTGGATTCGTACTGATATTTTTTTTTTATGCTTTAAGTTCTCTACAGGCTTATCAGATGCATAAGATGACATGGTTCCTGCTGTGCTCTGCATTTTTATTTGTTATTTTTTGGATAACGTTATCCCAACTGTTCAACAGCCTATTTACTGTTGTAATGTACCATGTGCTGTGCCGGAGAGAGAAATAAACTATTAATTAAAAAAAAAAAAAAAAAAAAAAAAACCACAACATATACCATAATTACATCTCCAAAACAGCTCACCTTGACATTGTGGTCCTGTGTATTATTGTCAGCTATGGCCTGCAGAAAAGGCTGGGAATGATCACTCATGGAGAGGCGATGGGCATACAGCCGAGATTTGTTGGGTGTAGTGTTTCCTGGGGAGCTGCAATGGTCCTCATCTTTTTCCTCATTGTAACTGTAATGAATCTGACTAGTTTGAAGCCCCCCCGAAAATATAGAAGATTTGAGCCACCCTAGATAAAAAGAAAAAAAAAAAAAATCAATTAGTCACTTTAAAAAGCATGTACTTTATTTAAGTCAGTGTTTACTAAATACCACTTGGAGTAGGTCACCTAATTTCAGATATTCCTTGAAATGCTAACATTCTTTATGAATGCCCCTTTGTATTGTATAACTTCTTAAAAAATCAACCGATTTTAACGGAGCATTCACATCTGCAAATGCACATGGCACCCCTTTTCCCCATAACTCAGATGTGAAAATGGCTCAGGACGACAACTGGTTAAATACAGGAATAGACTCTTAAAGCAGCATTGAATCCAAAAACAAAAATGTAATATATTGAAGCTTACCAATCATTAGATGTGGTGGATGAATTTGTTTTTTTTTTTTTTAGGCTTTATTCCCTCTGGTATCACCTGGTGATCTGGCCAGTAACACACCTCCTGTATAAGAGTGCCCCCACTCTGGATGAAGGAGCACAAGGGCACCTCTGGAAAGCAGCATTGCCAGGCAGGGGAAAAGGGGTGTTCGATGGACTAGCAGATTTAAATACACCAACAAATAGAAGCCAAACTCCAGCTAACATTACAGTTACACAAGCAGAGCAAACGTTTTTTTCTTTTGGGATAAAGGTTGTACATGAAAAAAAGCGGATTATTGTAAGCACCACTGTCAGTGCTAAAAGGTTTGTCTCAAGCCAGTTACTGCTACATTTGAGGGAGAGGTTGTTTTGTGGAAAAATAACAGATGTGCTGGCTAGACCACCAGATGAAACTACAGTAAAGAAACCATGAAGAAGACAAAAATTCAGCCATCACATCTAAGAATTAGTAAGCTGCAATAAAATAAAGGTTTGATTTTGGGTTGAATATTGCTTTAAAGTGTCACAAACCCACATCATAAACTATCAATAAATGCTATACTACATGCTGTTCTTACTCAGTCACTGTTCTGCAAAAACAGTAAAAAATCCTGGTTGATCCTGCTATTCTCTATCCCCCCCTTCTGTCCATGTGCCCAATGCATTTGGGGATTTTAAAGAACAGTGTTGGCAGCTAGTGCACATGCTCAGTTTTCAGTGAGCTTCTATGCTGAGCATTTCCTCCCCATCCTATCTGAGCAGCCCATGTGACTATACAGTCACACATGCCAGGGTATACACAGTAGTAAATGACAGCCCACTCCCTCTCTCCCTCCTCCATGCCCAATACCAGCTGAACACAATGGGGGAGGAATATTACATGTTGATAGATGGAGGCTTCACCTCCCTGTTATCTTAGAACACAGGCTGGAGGGGCATAACATGGCCTGTGACTAGCAGAAATCAGTCCACACCATGTTATTGTCAAAATATAATTAAAATTTGATTTCAAATATATATTTGTATGAAGATTTAAAACAGTCTATTGATAATAATTATTACTCTGATTTTACTCTGTATCACAAAGTCTGTTTTTTTTGTATGTTTGGTTTTTTTTTTTATGATGTGACCAGCAACAAAGGACAAGAAGCTCCTCCTGCTTATGTTACCCTGCAGACAGGCTGGGAAAAATCTGGGTCACATGACAGCAATATATCAATTAGGAAAAAGGTACTTAGAGGTTTTCTTTTATTAAAATAATTACAGTGCCATCATCCATATACAAAAAGAGAAGGAACAATGTGAATTAAATAGTGAGTGTATAGAATCACTTTAAGTCTTATGTTATACACAATAGCTATATACTATATAAACACAATAAATCTTGCTTACGGGCACACTCAATCTCCACAGGAGATAATGGTGTACTTAATGAAAGATAAGATGCATGAAGACCAAGCAGCAAACCCAGGTTTCTTTCAGTGTCAATGAGCGGAGAAGACAGGCTGCTGATATCTGGGGCTGTAATTACTTCCTGATCAGGCTGTGAAAAAAAGTAAAATTGAAAAGAAACTTTATTAACAACCAACTAAAAGCATATCCATACAAAAACACTAGAAAAAAAATGATATAGTATAAAAAAATATAAATATTTTATGAACAGCATAAATGTAGAAAGTATGCTAAAAAAAATCATACCACATATGCCAGAGAAATAACATGTTGTTATATCAGTAAACATCTGTATGTCAAAACACATACTATCTGAAAAAGCAAGCTTAAAAGTGGAGCTCCACCCAAAAGGGGAAGTTCCGCTTTAAGAATTTGTCCCGCAATCCTTGTTAAGGATTAGCACCAAAATAACAGGTACCGGCGCTCCCACTTCCGCTCTGGCCACCTAGGCAATTGGAAGGTGAAATTCTGTTCCCGTTCCCCCCCCCCCCCCCCCCCGCCGTCTTCTGGGACACGTGACAGGTCCCAGAAAACTGCGGGACCATTCACAATGAAGCTGCAAGCTGTCACAGCCAGGTGCCCACACTTAAGAAGCCAGCACCAGGGACAGAGGATGACTGGTGAACTTGGCTGCAGTGAGCACACCACTGGGTCAAGGGACAGGTGAGTGGCTGTTTTATTTTTTAAAAGTCAGCAGCTACAGTTTTTTTAGTTTTTTTCACCAGAGACTGGAGCTCCGATTTAAGTGTCAAAACTCATGATCTGTCTCTCTGCACTCAGAGTGTTTAATTTGTTCAGTTGTTGCTGGCAGAGAACAGAGATATGCCCCTTGGAAAGCGCTCATGGTGGTCAGCAAGTCGCTGACAAAATGCTTTTTACGCTCAGCATGTCTCATTTAAGCTCACCACATTAGATACAAATGGACTGCAAAATCTCTTTTAAATTAGTATGTAGTGCAAGGGCCTGTCTGACCAAATACAAATGGAATGGACAGTTTACATAGGCCTTCATATTTGGTAGCTGTCAATTTGATTTTACAGAGAGAGCACTTAGCATGTCCCTGGTAGTGCATACCACCTCTCAGCATGTTCCCAGCACAATACGTCATAGTATCAGAAAGTCTGTGACACAGTGCTCAGAATTTCCCTGTTGAAATCTCATCCATATTGGTTGCAAGATATGAGTAATGAGCATGTGTCAATTTTACAAAATGAACCGGGGAAGTATATGTATAGTTTACATTACTCTATAAAATGTAGGGGATGTGACTAATATTTATTGTATGATAAAACGTATAGTGTGCAGTATGTATATAGGCAATATTAGGTGGCCACTGTAGGACTGAAGTTTCTCAGTTCAGCAGACATTCTCAGAAGGCAGACTCCAGTGACTTTCAGAATTATAAACAGTATTATAGATAGAAGGCACCTGCAGTTGCCCATGTTTACCAAAAGAGTAAGCCGTAAGTGGCACGACTAGTGCTCCTAGTGTTCTCGAACTGAAAAATTATTATGTATATGATGGGAGATATTTACAAAAACTGAAAAGTTCTAAATCTGGTGCAGCATCTGCATAGAAACCAATCAACTTCCAGGTTTTATTGTCAATGCTTAAGTGAGCAAGCTGAAGTTAGAAGCTGATTGGCTACCATGCACAGCTGCACCAGATTCTGAGTGCTCCAGTTTTAAAAAATCTACCCCAATTTGTCCATCAAACCATTATCACCAATACACTGAAATGGTCACAAAGAGAGCATGTTTTTTCTGGAACACCGTGTTAATCTGTCAAGAAAAACTGGCCACATATGAAAAGTGTAATGTTTCATACTGAACTGAAAAGAACTGAAGAGAAATAAAAACTGTAAAATTTATTTTTCAGGACTGAACAAGAATCAAGACCACAATGTACAATAAGAGTATGTTTTCCATAAGTCCTTGTTAATTTGCTAAGCAAGAATAGTAACACATGAAATAGTTACAGTGTTTCATATTTATCTTACTGTAAAGAAATCAAAAGCATAAACAAAAGAAAATATGTATAAATACAGATCCCATTTAAGAAGCAATCAAGCAGTAGTAAATCGTATCCAAACAGAAAAAAAAATTCCCTGCTACCTACAGGCATATTGTGCTAGTATGCATTGCATGCTATCACATTATGAAGGACTGGCCCCTAAATTAAGTGCTCCAGCGGCGCACTTCCACCACTGACAGGGCTTCCATCTTCATCCGGTCTTCCTTCCGGGTTCATGTGCTCTTGCCACCTGACTGGCCAAGCCGTGACGACATCACTCCTGCGCAAGAGTCCTGGGTCACGGCACATGCTGTTCCTTCAGAGCGCATGCGCAGTCTATCAAAAAGAGCAAATATCTCCTAAACGATGCACGTTTAGGCGATATTCATTTTACCTACAAGTAAGCTTATTATAAGCTTACTCGCAGGTAAAAGTATTCAAGAAAATTTACTACCACTTTAAAAAGATGATTTCGAAAAGGGGTTATAAACAGATTTCCATTCATACTGAAATCCCTTACAATATTCTTGAGTCAAGAATTATTTATTTTATATTTCCAATTAGTTTGGCTTGCTTACCTCCATGTAGTGACCCACGCAGTAGGCATTCATGGACTCTCTAGTGTCATCAAACTGCAAGGCAGCCTCAAGAGCAACCAAAGGATCCGCACAAGCAAAGTGAGCTAGCAGACAACAGAAAAGAAACTATAAATCCGTAGTATTAAATAGTGTGCAATTAATATGAAAAAAAAATTTCTACGTGTACTGCATTAGTCATACATGTCCATGTCATATGTATATATGATAAATATAACACGTAGAGGCAAATACAGATTGTTAAAAAGGTCAACATACAAAAGTTGTACCATGTTAAATGAGAAATTGTACACATTTGTTTTTAGATCATGATGTCACCTAAAATGTAGTAACTTGTCAAATGAATGACTAAAACAAAGTTAAGCATAATGTACAAAGGAATTCATACCAAGTATAGTATTAGCATGAAGTGACTGCGCCTGAAAGTCTTCGATGTCATACACTTTCCCATCTATTACAGTCCAGAAACCTCCATCCTTATTGTGATTCTCCAAATCTGCTTTACGTATCAGGGTTACTTCTTCATTATTCCGTGAGCTCTGACCAGCAAAAAATGAGCCTTTTGTGTAAAAAAAAAAAAAAAATTATATATATATATATATATAAATGAAAATATACCACACATCTGACTAAGTAAAGTAAAACATTATTCAGCATACACTATTAAGTTATATGAAAAACAATCAATGAAGTGTTACCCACCCATAATGCCAGGCCAAGCCAAATCCTCATTGTCATCTCTTTCTCTGCCTGGGGCAAGGTGGTTGAATCGATCCAGAGGTTCCAAAAGACTGGCCAGAAGAGGAATAGCACCGGCTTCCTGCATGAGCCATGCATTCTTACAAAGCAGCAATATTGTGGATACAACAAGCTCAGGAAGTAGAACACCTAGACAAGTGTAAAATGAGAAATCTTATTGAAGAAGTTTCACAGGATGAAATTAAAATATGCATACAAATTCTAAGCATTTTGTGTAGAAATCCCCACTGAATTTCTCACACAAGTCAACCTAAAGCCACTTATTCAACTTTGGTTTACATGCGTTGTAGCTTTTCTCCTTATGCAAGTCAGAGGGAACAAAAAAGTAACTCCAAATAGTTTAAGGCAGCAAAAACACAATCTGAGTGCACATGAAAGCATGAGGAACTTGCCTATCAGCTCAAGCCCAAATGCAATTCACAGAGCAAATAAAGAACTCTCATTATCACTTATCTTCAGTAAATGTTGGAGACAAAGCTTAAAATTTCCCATCTCAGTCAAACGGGAACACTGGTGAATCGTGTACTTCTGAATCCAATTTTTGGTTGCTCAGGCCATAATTTCTGAACAGATGACATGGCAGCAAATCATGAATTCATCTCATCTCTTCTCTGCTCCTTCATAGGACCAATGATTTTCAATCACCACTTTAATGCCTGTATGTGAAATTCAACCTGCAATACTTTGTAATAGGGTACACTGATTGTAACCTATCTCCAACAAATAAAATTCAAAATACTAATAAATTCAAAAGCAACAACAACCTCCACCACGACCAAAGCCACCCACAACTCTACCCCCAGCTACATCAACAAGTTAATTTCAATATATCCTCTTCAAGCTTCCCAAGACCTCCTGCTCTCTAGCTGCCTCATCATCTCAACCATGCTTGCTTCCAGGACTTCTCCATTGCCTCTCCCATCCTCTGAAACTCCCTAATCCAGCCTGTCCGATTATCTCTTACTCTATCCACTTTTAGGCAATATATGTAAACTTGTCTCTTCAGAGAATCCATCTCTAGACAACCACTAAAATTTTACTTTCTTCATCAGCTCATCTACAGACAGTTATAACCATCACCTGACTCTCCCTTTTAGGGTTTAAGGTCCCACAGGCAGGGGCCTCCAAACCTTCTCATCTTGAATTGTATTGTAACTGTACCCCTTTTTATTGTAACTGATGGTGCTATATAAATCCTGTATATTTTCTAATTCAATCATTTTATTATTTTGGTACAAGAGGTGTTACATTTTATTTTAACATAGCCAACTTGTTAAAGGTAATATATAGCCATTTTGAACATATTTTCTTTATTTACTTTTTTTTCAAATATTGCAAATACTGTGTGCACATATCTGGCCCTATCTTTTGGAGCCAGCAGAATGAACTTCTGGCTCCTTTATTCTCCATTTACCCATCTATTTAAAAAGAAAAAAAAAAAAAAAAAAAAAAAAAAAAAAAGAAGAAGGGCTCCATCCCTTATCAAACCATTTAGTGCAAAATTTCATTTAGGGCCTGTTCACATCTTGAATCACACAAACGCACTGTGCGTTCCTGTGCGATTTACATGCGATCCAGCTGCAATGCAATTTCAGACCATTCATCAAAAGCGGTCTTTGTACTACTTTTTATAATGCACAGCAAATGGATCGCATGATACTACTGTACCATGTGATCCGGTGCAGGCAAATGCACTGTGTTCGCGAGCTGAGTTTGGGTTGTCACTGACTTAACTGACACTCACTGCAGATGGCAACTGTAGTGCATTTTCAACATGGTGTGTAAAACACACACAGAACGCGAATTTCCCACACAGAGTTCTGTGTGAACTGGCCACTTCAAGTTAATCAGCCCCAAAAGGTCTGGCTGCTACATTTGTATTCCCTTTGAGTAACTCATCATGCTCTGGGAATCCTTTGATATGTAGGAAAAGGAATTCAAACTTGACATTTCAGCACTCAGAAAAAGGTAGAGGCACGATTCGCAAAAACCAAATGCCACATAGTCTTTTTGCAACCCGGACTGGAAAGAAGTGTTAGTGTGGTCCTCCTCAGATCAAGGGAAATCCAACTCTATACAAAACATAAAGACAGAGAGGACGCAAACACCTAGCGCATCATCTTTGACACTTTACTGAAGGCTAAGGAAGACAAATGTTATACTCACAAACCAACTGAGCTAAAGGCATGTAATTGCATAAAGCACACAAAGTATGAGTCTGCTCTCCACCTCCAATTGGAAACAAGAGGACAATACATCTGACGTGTTTCCGGAACCCAATCCCCTCCCTCAGAGCTAAGGCGGCTGCCTCCCAAATCTCAACCTCCTTAAATAAATGACATCAGTTGATTGAAGAGCTCACCTACCATCAGGGGGCAGAGAAAAGGGGAAGGGAGTTTTTTTGGAGGAAACCCCACCTTCTAATTATACTTCACGTGCATAAAATCAACAGTATGATAACAGCACATGATACAAAGTCCACCACAGGCAATACAAACAGATACAAAAATAAGAAATGATAATAATAGCCATAATGATGATGGAAATGATAATAGTCATAATGATGATGTTAATGATAATGTAATATGAAGAGAGATGTAAAAATCGCCATTATGTGAACACCACTGAGCCCTGCATACTTAAGTAACTCAATCCGCTCCTCAGTACAAGTATATCTAAAAAAATGTGTGGGTATTACCTGACCGTTAAAATAAACGAAGCTAAAATTAAATACATATTAATAGTCTTGTGGATGAAATCCACACATACTTTTAGTTACGATATCCATAAACGGATCCATTTATACAATTAGAAAAAGATGTGTATAACTTGAAAATGGGCCAAATGGGTAATCATTAGCCTAGACAAGTACCAAACTAAGTAGGACTGGATATTACTACTATAACTAAACCATATAGGATTAATACATCTTGTCTCCAGTTGGAGGTGCAGAGCAGACTCATACATTGTGTGCGTTATGCATTTACATGCCTTTAGTTCACTTGTTTGTGAGTATAACATTTGTTTTCCTAATCCTTCAATAAAGTGTCAAAGATAATGCGCTAGGTGTTTGCGCCTTCTCGGTCTTTATGTTTTGTATCCTTTTATGTGTATTAAATACTGCAAAGCAAAGATTGCAAACTGTAAAAATGTAAGAATTAACAATACAGCAGACCCAAAACCAATACAGTTTCTTTAAAAAAAGTAAAAAAAGGAGCTTGTTACCTGTAAGATCTCCTGCCACAATACGGGACACTTCTGCAAAATGTCTATGAGATGTGGAAGCAATATTTGTTGCGACAGGAAGGATGTCTCCAATGTGTGTGCACAAGAGTGCAATATATTTCTTCAATAATGAGCCCACACCTAACAGTTCAGGAGCTAGTTCGATAGAATACAAGACAATCAATACCCACATAAAAGTTGAACTTTGCACATCACCGAAAACAGAAGGAAAGTTAAGTATACCATGAGTGTTTGTAGTTTGGTCCATAGAGCTGCCTGGGTAGAGTTTGCTAACAAGCAGTCGCTGGAAGCGCAGCAGAAGATCCATGGATGCTGACCTCTCCTTACTGAAATGTTCTTGTTCTAAACTAGATGAGATCCGTCGAGCCATGTCTTTGAGTTTAGCAATAGTTTGAGAAGCAATGTTCCTATGGACATTCAGCCAGTTAAAGTGTTACAAAAAAGATATAAAAATGTGAAGAATTTCAAGACCTAACAATATTTGTTCAGGATCTTATATTTGTAATTTAAAGTGGGTAAGGCAAAAGCACTAAAATGTTTAATTACCCCTGCAAAAAATAACCGCCCAACAGACTAGGACTTAAAAAATAAATAAATACAGAACACACTCCATATGCATAAATCCCGTGGAGTTCCTTTAAGAAAAAAACAAATACTCTATGCTCTTAGAAAACTTTTTTTTTTTTTTTTACAGAATCCGGGACAAAATCATAAAGGGTAGAAATTGAAGCTTATTGTTAAAAACTAAAAAGTACCATTATCTGCACTAATGATGTTACAAGGAATCACAACTCCAAAAGGAGAAGATTCTCTGTGAACCAAAGTTTGAAGAGGTTTCATAGACTGACTGAAGATGTTCATTAACCGAACAAATGGAAACATCTAGATATTGAATATGGACTTTTCAAGGTAAACTGTAGAGCATTTGAAAGTGAAGACAGTAGCTATGGTTAAAAGATTTCCTAGTTTAAAAAATCTCTGTTCTATCAACCACCTAATAGCACTCCAGAGGAAATGGTCTGAACTCTTTGTAAACAAAATGCAGTTCTTCAAATGCTCCCTCTCCCTACAAACGACTGTTGTGTCTGGAAGATGTGTGCCCTTTGGGAAACCATCCCTCTACAAAGTCACAAAAAGACAAAAATCTGCTAGAGAGCCACTAACATCCAAATTATGTTCAATTAATGTACCTAAGAACTGTCACAGTATTGTTATACAGTATGCACTTGTGTAATTTGCTCAGTTTCTCTGCTCTATGTTGGCAGTTTATCACAACTCTTGATAGACACTTAAAATCCAATCAAATCACATTCTATTAGGTGAGCTCAGGAATTGCTATTAGGGCAAAAATAGTGATAGGCATTACCTCAGTAGCTGTTGTATGAGCTGCACCAAGGGCAAGGTCTGTTTACCAGCAGATTCATAGATGCCTGTATTTATCAAGTCTTTATCCAGTGGTGTACTGGTCCTGTGCAGTGAAGACACATTGGCTTCTTGTTCGTCTATTTCCTTTTCTTTCTGGGCTTCTTTCTTTGCTTCAATATCCTATAAAAGAGACAAGAGTCAATTTAGGCAGTGGCACATGAAATTGGGTTGTGTTTGACCCAACGACACTTGCATTGTAGCCCCAATAACTTGAGGATGGATTTTTAAGGAGTAACATTAAGGCTGGCTATTATGGGCAAAGTAATTGTGCCAGTGAAAGGACAACACATTTCTCTGGTTCACACTGATGAGGTTCTCATGCGTTCCAGAACACATAGATTCGCATGCCAAGGGAGAGAACATGGCTTTGTATGGAGGTCGTTCAGACCTATGCGTTCCCAGCTATGCGTTCCAATTGCGATGTGATTTTCAAAAGAGTCTTGTGCACGTTTGGGGCTATGCAGTGCGTTTTTGAGCCACAAACACTTGAATGGAAACAGCAGTGAAAAACGCATAGGTGTTCAAATGCATTGTGATTTCACTGAGAGATTCATCTATTTCTAATGTCACAAAATTAGCTAGGACAGAAATCACAGCTGTGTAAAATCACAGCAGAATCGCACCGCAGCTGCTCCTAAAATTGCACTTGAAAATACACTGCTAAAAAAAAAGGAACACTTTGAAAAACATCAGATCTCAATGGAGGAAAAATATCACGCTGGATATCTATACTGATATGGACTGGGTAATGTGTTAGGAATGTGAGGATGCCCCATCGTTTGATGGAAATGAAAATGATCAACCTACAGAGGATTGAAATCAAAAACCCTGAAAATCAAAGTAAAAAAAATGATGCAGCAGGCTAGTCCATTTTGCTGAAATTTCATTACAGCAACTCAAAATGGTACTCAGTAGTTTGTATGGCCCCCACGTGCTTGTATGCATGCCTGACAATGTCAGGGCATGTTCCTAATGAGACGACAGATGATGTCCTGGGGTATTTCCTACCAGATCTGGACCAGGGCATCACTGAGCTCCTGGACAGTCTGAGGTGCAACCTGGCGGCAATGGATGGACAGAAACATGATATCCCAGAGGTGTTCTATTGCATTTAGGTCATGCAAGCGTGGGGGCCGTTCAATGGTATCAAATTTCTTAATTCTCCAAGAACTGCCTGCATACTCTCACCACATGAGGCCGAGCATTGTTGTGCACCAGGAGGAACCCAGGACCCCCTGCACCAGCCTACGGTCTGACGTTGGGTCCAAGGATTTAATCCCGATACCTAATGGCAGTCAGGGTGCAATTGTCTAGCATGTAGAGGTCTGTGTGTCCCTCCATTGATATGCCTCCCCAGACAATCACTGACCCACCACCAACACGGTCATGCTGAACGATGTTACAGGCAGCATAACATTCTCTACGGCTTCTCCAGACTCTTTCACGTCTGTCACATGTGCTCAGTGTGAACTTGCTCTCATCTGTGAAAAGCACAGGTAGCCAATGGCAGACCTGCCAATCCTGGTGTTCAATAGCAAATGCCAATCAAGCTCTATGGTGCAAGGTAGTGAGCACAGGGCCCACTAGAGGATGTCAGGCCCTCAGGCCAACCTTCATGAAGTCTGTTTCTGATTGTTTGGTCAGAGACAATCACACCAGTGGCCTGCTGGAGATCATTTTGTAGAGCTCTAGCAGTGCTCATCCTGTTCCTCCTTGCACAAAGGAGCAGATACTGGTCCTGCTGATGGGTAAAGGACCTTCTACGGCCCTGTCCAGCTTTCCTAGAGTAACTGCCTGTCTCCTGGAATATCCTTCATGCTCTTGAGACTGTGCTGGGAGACAAAGCAAAACTTCTGGCAATGGCACATATTGATGTGCCATCCTGGAGGTGTTGGACTGCCTGTGCAACCTCTGTAGGGTCCAGGTATCACCACATGCTACCAGTAGTGACCCTAGCCAAATGCAAAACTAGTGAAAAACAGTAGTAGTAGTAGAGTAGGGAGAAAAATTGTCAGTGGCCTCCGCCTGTAAAACCATTCCTGTTTTGGGGGTTGTCTCATTGTTGCCCATCTAGTGCATCTGTTGTTAATTTCATTAACACCAAAGCAGCTGAAACTGATTAACAACCCCCTCTGCTACTTAACTGACTAGATCAATATCCCAGGAGTTTCAATGACTTCATGCTATACTCTGATTAAAGAGTATCCCTTTAATTGTTTTGAGCAGTGTACATAGAAATCACACCAGTGTGAACCAGAACTTAAAGTTTCACATTGGAAATCAAAGTGTTACTAAACCCAGGGCCCTGCATTCACTATATCTGATCTCCCACAATACACAGACCATGGAAATGCAATTATTTTAGTAAATATAAACTGCTAAATAACTTTTCTCATCAGCAGTTAGAGCAGTCTTGTGACTTTTATCAGTGTCCAGCAGAACACTGGGAAAAGCTTGTATGAGTTTTCTTTCTGCTCTAGGAGGATGCAGAACCCCTGACCTCTGTCTGGACAGTGCTGATTGCATGTGATCAGCACAGGGCTACTCTCCCAAGACAAAAAAACCTCTCTAGCAATACACACTAAACTAAACATGTGCAGAGGGCCTCCACACGATTTGACTTATCAGGAGATAAGAGGGAGACACTGCAAGAAGGAGAGGATCAAAAAAAGTCAGGATCAAACCGTGTTTTTACACAATGCAGAGGATTAACCCCTTAGGTTCCACAGCGAGTATAACCAGCATGCTTAACTGCATATACAGACTGATTTTACTGTTGTGGGTTTAGGAACACTTTAATTGTTGCAGTATATATGGACACAATTGTTTACATAGAAACATTTTATATGTATTTTAACACATGATACTTTGTGATGGTTTTTTTATTTTAAACTTTTTTTTTTTCCTTAAAAAGAACTGGGATCAAAGCATTTTAAACACACTCCCAGCTTCTATAGTGGCCTATAGTATATGTTCTTGTGTTAAGCCAATTGTCACTTTCGCAAACACCGCATTATATCACTTCCTGGATCGGAGTTGGTAACAGCGGTTGAGGGAAGCAGTTATTGGAGCACAATCTGACCAATGATGTTTATAAAAAGAGAACCAGTTACAAACTATATGCTACTGCACATTGGTCCCCTATGTTAAAAAAAAAAACAATAAAACAAAAACGTTTTAAAAGTGAGAACAAACCAAAAACAAATTTTAAGGGCCCCCCCCCTTCCAATACAGCGCATGCATAAGAAAACATATATATATAGCTGCAGCCGTTGGAGTGAGAGCAATACTTTTAGGCCTGTTATTAATGGTTAAAAGAGAAGTAAGGGATTTTTTTTTTCCCCAAATCATACTTGCCTAGGTGCATTCAGCATCAGTCCGATGCTGTATCTGTTCCCACCTGCTCCAAGGCTGGGAACTGAGCAATCAGACACTGCTGATCACTCAGTCCTCTCTGCTGCCCTTTCAGTCACCACTCTCTGCTCTCCCCTTCCTCCCCCATCACTGGAAGGCTGGGCTGTGGAGGGGAAGGGATCAACTGGCTCCGGCTCTCAGCGGATCGCTGAGAGGCTGAGCCAGCTGCCGGTCCAGACATCTGGATGGACTCTGACTTTCAAGTTGGGATCATTCCCCAGCCTGGACCAGCTGAGTGACGTCAATTGTCAACCCTAAAATGAGCATTTTAACGTGAAAATTATAATTTATTTTACATTGTCTGGCACAAGACAGTATTAGTATTTTTGGCATAAAAATTCCTGTGTCAAGTGTGGCGTTCTCCATGTGCTGAAAATATAATACAATGCATTTAGGTTTACTTAAATCTAAACAGTTCATTGTAAGAGCTACTGAAAAATTACTCCGCAGACCAAATATATTAAAACTTTTGCTCTCACCTGAATCTCTGCGGTTATTGCAGTGTTCAGTGCGCACTCCAATCCTCCATCGGCCATCAAGCTGCTTACCAACAGGTCAATCATGAAACGACGCCCAGGGCTTATGGTCATTTCATTTCCAGAAGCTAAAAACAGAAGATTTAATAGTTATGTTAGACAAGATACAACTGTGTTTAGCTACCATTCTATTAATAAAATCACAAAATACAAGAAAAGACTTGACTAGATAACTAAACCACATGTTTACCCTTTCCTTTCCAGGCCAGTTTGCACCTTTGGCACCGATTAGTCTGAAAGAGCTGAAAATTACATTGCACTTGAGGGCAAATTTTTCTTATTGTTTGTGTGGACTTACAGCCCACTTCTTTAATAAGATATGGTCAGGCATACTCAGCTACAAGATTTAAAAATGTATATTTTTTTAGGCTGAAATAAAATGCCTAAAAAAATGTGGAAATGGATTTTAAAATCTTTCATGTACATGGGCACATGAACATGCTTCATTCATTATTAAGACAGGATTAGGAAAAAATATGATTTTTTTTCTACATGCTTACCTGTAAAATCCATTTCTTGGAGTACATCACGGGACACAGAGCAGGCTATTCATGACTATGTGGTTACAGGCCACCTATAGGTGAATGAACACTGGCTGATCAATCAGAGAGGAGGTCCTGCCCTATATAACCTTTCCTATACAGGAAGTACTTCCGTTTTTGTACCAAGCAATGAAAATTCCAGAAAGAGCGGTGGGACCTCTTTGTCCCGTGATGTACTCCAGGAAATGGATTTTACAGGTAAGTATGCAGAAAATAATCCAAATTTTCTTTATCATACATCACAGGACACAGAGCAGGCTATTCATGACTATGTGGGATGTCCCAAAGCAATAAGAAATTTGAGGGAAGGGTGACACCATGATAGCCACCATCCATAATCCCTCAGGACCTACTCAACAGCCCGTAAAACACTGCAGCCAAAGGCAGAATCCTCTGTGGCTCCGACATCCACCTGGTAGAACCTTGTGAATGTGTGAACAGAAGACCATGTAGCGGCCCTGCAAACCTGAGCCATTGACGCCTGATGGCGGATTGCCCAAGATACCCCACACTCCTGAAAGAGTGTGCCTTCACCCGAAAGGGTGGGATTTTACCTTTCAAACCATAAGCTTGAATGATCAATTGGCAGATCCAATGAAAAATAGTTGCCTTGGATGCCGCCTGACCCTTCCTAGGCCCCTCTAGCAACACAAATAGAGCATCTGACCTCCTGACCTGTGCAGTCGCCTCCAAGAAGACCATTACAGCACGAACCACATCCAAGGTATGCAGAGATTTTTCTCTTGCTGACTGAGGCCTAGGAAAGAATGAAGGCAGAACTATGTCCTGATTGAAATGAAAGCTAGATACCACCTTTGCTAAAAACCACAGGATGAGGTCACAACAACCACGTTATCATGATGCAAAACAACAAATGGTTCTCTGCAAGATAAAGCTGCCAGCTCCTACACCCTTATCACAAAAGCGATTGCCACTAGAAACAACACCTTACGAGTCAATAGGAACAGTGGAATCTCTTAAATAGGTGCAAATGGTGGCTTTTGCAAAAACTCCAAAACAAATCTCAGGTCCCAAGGACACAAAAGCAACCTGACAGGAGGAGCCATACACATCACTCTTTGTAAGAAAAAAAAAAAAAAAAAGTGTGGATTAAAGAGTGAGACGCAATGGGCATCTGGAAAAAAAATAGCCAATGCTGAAACCTGGCCCTTAATGGTACCAACAGCCAAATTCTTCTGCAACCCTGTTTGAAGAAATGACAGAATGCTGCCAATCACATACTTTCATGGTTGCCATTTGTGAACCTCACACCAGGGAATGTAAGACTTCCAGGTTCTGTAAGAAATGTTCCGAGAAACTTCCTTTCTAGCACCCAACATGATGGGGATGACAGAATCTGGCTCTCCCCTATCCTTCAGGATCTGGGTTTCAATAACCAAACCATCAAATTTAGCAACCGTAAAGCTGGGTGTAATTTAGGACCAAGGTCAAGAGAAACAGGTCTGGTTGATACGGCAGGTCCCACGGCCCATCTTCTGCCATCTTCACTATGTCTGTGTACCAGGCCCTCGTGGGCCAGGCCAGAGCAATCACTATCACCGGAATAGACTCCTCCTGAATCCTGTGTAAGAGACATGGCAGCAGCTGGATCGGAGAATAGGCATAAATCAGTGAGAACTGATTCCACTGAATCACTAAGGCGTCTACCCCTGCCATACGAGGTTCCCTTACTTTGGACACAAAAAGACCAGCCTTGTGGATGAACCTTGATGCCAACAGATCTACATCTGGGCAACCCCATCGCTGGCAGATTTCCTTGAAAATATCAAGATGCAAAGCCCATTCCCCTGGAATCAACTGCCGGCAACTGAGATAATCTGCCTGCCAATTTTCCACACCTGGAATGAACACTGCTGACAGACTTGGAACAGATCTCTCTGTCCAGGTCAGAATGTAGTTCAACTCCTGCTGGGCACCTCAATTCCTGGTATCGCCCTGTGTCATTGTTGGATTGAATACTTGCAGGCCAACCCTGATGCCTGGATGTCCAATATCTCAGAGCTAGCCTCACTGCTCGAAGTTCCAGGACATTGATGGCAAGAACCCTTTCCCATGGAAGCCATGTTCCCCTCCTCCAGAACGGCCCCCCAACCTGAAAGGCTAGCATCGGTGGTTACCAACTTCCACACCACTGGCCAAAAGGATCTTCCCTTCTTCAAATGGTGAGTTATCAACCACCCAATGCAGGCTCTGCAGCACCTCTGGAGACAAGAGAGAAGCAGTAATCCACAGCCAGAATCTTTTTCTTCCAGACAGACAGAATGTACCTTTGCTGCAGTCTGGAGTGGAATTGAGCATAGGGAATAGCCTCGAACGAGGACACCATCTTCCCCAGCAAGCTCATACAGAGGCAAATTGAAGTATACCTCTTGGCCTTCAAACTGCAAACGAGATCATCTAGATAACCTGTGACTGATACTCCCAGAGTTCTTTTTGTGAAATCTCTGGGAGTAGTGGCCAGCCCAAACAGTAGTGCTATAAACTGGAAATACTGAGCCCCTACTGCAAATCGCAGAAATCTTTGGTGAGGAATGAATATCGGCAAAATGTAGGTAAGCGTCCCTGATGTCTAAGCACACCAAAAAATCTCCCTCCTGTAGAGAGGCCACTACTGACAAAACCGATTCCATACAAAAGGATTGGACATTTAGGAACTGATTTAGCACCTTGAGATCCAAAATAAGCCTTACATCCCCATTTGGTTTTGGGACTGTAAACAAGTTTGAATAAAACAAATTAAATCTATCGTCCACTGGAACCTCCATCATCACTCCATGAGACAATAGGCAATCAAGTGCCTGAAATAATGCTCTTCTTTCCTCTGGATTTATTGGTACATTTGATCTTAGAAACGGGGTAGGGAAATAGCCGAAATTCTAGTCTGTACCCCAGAGAAATCGTGTAAATTACCCAATTGTCTTGGATTAGAGACCTCCATGCAGCCACAGAATTCAAAAGCCTCCCCCCCCAACCCAAACAAGTGGGGGCGTCCCTTCATAAGGAGGTGGGCCTTGGATCTGTCTTAGATTACTTTTTCACCCAGGGTTTTGATTCTGAGATCTACCTCTGGATGGTGGAACCTATGTGTGGCAAAATGACTGCCTGGTAGAGGAGGGCCCAGCAACCGAAGCCCCTGACCCATGAAAGGGAAAAACCTGCCAACAATCTTTTGTATGGTAGTTCTGCCAACCAACTCTTCAGCCACAAAACCCTGCATGTGTACTGCTAAGAGGGCCAAGCGAGAAATTAGCAGAACTGAATCAACCGTGAAACACAAGGCACGTGGAACATCCTCCAAATCCTCAGCCGAGCATTCCCCTTGCACTGATGGTCCACCAATCCGCTGCTTGGCACAGTCAGAAAGATTCTGGCAAATGCCAATAGCTGCCACAGCTAGCTGTGTGGCAGAACCTACCAGGGAGAAGGAGGCCTTAAAAACAGATTCCAGCTTCTTATCTGCAGGGTCCTTCAAAACCTGTACATTATCTACAGGACATGTTAAGGATTTATTCAGGGATGAAACAGCTGCATCCACTAAAGGCAACCCCCATTTCGTAAACTTTTGTTCCATGGGGTACAAGAAAGAAAACCTCTTTGGTGGAACCAAAACCCTGTCTGGGTGATCCCAGTCGGCATCCATAATTTGTTCCAGAAGAGGATGCACTGGAAAGGCCTGAGTACTCTGTGAAGGCTTCAAAGAACCCAGGAAAGAATAAGTAACCTCAGAGGTTTCCATCGGAGGTAGCCCGAATCCAGACTTTACCATATCCTGGACTAAATATCTCTGAGACTGGGAGGTTGAGACTGGGAGGTAGAGACTGCCTGCTTCTCCTCAGGCTATGATTCCTCAGACAGAAATTCTACTACCTGACCTTCCTCCAGTTCTTCCTCATCCTCCGGCTCCACCCATTCCTGCTCCAGGATTGGTGGTTCTAGTGACAGGGATCTATCCTGTTTTTTAGTCCCCTGACAACCGATGCAATCATCCTAGCGATCTTTTCTCCTAAACCCGC